>NC_057806.1:212100475-212290780 GCF_018294505.1 Triticum aestivum
CTGTGATGATGTTGTGCAGAACTCCATATCGAAACACCAACTCTCTGATAAAACTGATGGTTGTGCTTGAGTCAAGGTTCTTGATAGGTTTGGCCTCAATCCACTTAGTGAACTTGTCGAATGCCACGAGCAGGTGAGTGAAACCACTTCTGCCAGTTCTTAACGGCCCAATCATGTCCAGCCCCCACACAGCAAATGGCCAGATAAGTGGAATAGTTTTCAAAGCTGATGCAGGCTTGTGGGGCATGTTCGAGTAAAACTGACAACCTTCACATTTCTCGACAGTCTCTTTCGCCATTTCATTGGCCTGTGGCCATAGAATCCCGCTCGGTATGCTTTGGCCATGATGGTTCGGGAGGACGCATGGTGACCATAGGTCCCCAAGTGGATCTCATTCAAGATCAGTCGGCCCTCTTCTGGAGAGATACATCATTGAGCTGCGCCAGTAACACCTTCTCTGAAAAGTTGTCCGCCTATAACTATGAAGGCTTTTGACCTACGGATGATCTGACGTGCTTCAACTTCATCTTTAAGGAGCTCCTTCCTGAGCAGATATGCAATGTATGGCACTGTCCAGTCCTGGGTGATTACCAAAATCTCCATTATTAGGTCGAAAACTGCTGGCACCTCAACTTCAGTCGGGTTGGTAGAACTTATTGGTTGTGGGGGTTCTTTTATAAAGGGATCTTCTTGCACTAACGGGGTATGGAGATTCTCCAAGAACACATTACTGGGAATAGGCCTCCGAGTGGAACCTATTTTCGCAAGATCAACTGCTTGATTCTTGAGTCAGGGAACATGGTGGAGCTCCAACCCTTCAAACTTCTTTTCCAACTTCCTTACTGCATTGCAGTATCCGGTCATAGCGGGGCTCCTGATGTCCCACTCCTTCATCACCTAATTAACCATCAAATCTGAGTCGCCATATACCATCAAGCAACGGACGCCGAGTGAGATAGCCATACGCAACCCGTAGAGAAGTGCTTCGTACTCAGCTTCATTGTTGGAGGAATCAAAGTGAATCTGAAGAACATAATTGAGTTTGTCACCTCTTGGGGACACCATGACTACTCCAGCACCGGAACCGTTTAACATCTTAGATCCATCAAAGAACATGGTCCAGTGTTTCGAGTGAATTTCAGTTGGTCGCTGCTGCTCAATCCACTCGGCCAGAAAATCTGTGATTGCTTGAGACTTGATTGCCTTCTTTGCTTCAAACTTGATATTCAGAGGAAGAAGTTCAATTGCCCACTTCGCCACTCGACCGGTTGCATCTCGATTGTTCAAAATTTCAGACAACGGAGCATCGCTGACGACTGAAATCGAGTGGTCTTGGAAGTAATGTACAACTTTCTTCGTGGTTAAGTAAATTCCATAAACAAGCTTCTGGTAGTGTGGATACCTTTGCTTGGATGGAGTCAAGACTTCAGAAATGTAGTATACTGGGCGTTGAACTTTATAGGCCTTGCCTTCTTCTTCTCACTCGACTGTGAGCACTGTGCTGCAACTTGTCCAGTGGCTGCAATATATAACAATAGAGGCTCTTTGCTGACCGGAGCAGCAAGCTCCGACTGGTTGGAAAGCAAGGCTTTGAGCTCTACAAACGCTGCTTCAGCTTTAGGAGTCCACTCGAATGTATCAGACTTTTTTATCAATCGGTAAGGAGGTAATGCCTTTTCACCGAGATGAGAAATGAATTGACTTAACGCAACCAGACAACCTGTGAGCTTCTGAATGTCATGCACATGCATAGGGCATTTCATTCGGAGAATTGCCCCAATCTTTTCTAGGTTTGCATCGATCCCTCGTTCCAAAACAAGAAAACCGAGTAACTTCCCTCCTGGGACTCCGAACGTGCATTTGGACGGATAAAGCTTGATGTCGTATCTTCTTAGGTTGGCAAAGGTTTCAGCGAGGTTAGTTAGCAAGTCGGAACTCTTGCGTGACTTGACTACGATATCATCCATGTATGCTTCCATGTTCCGACTGATTTGAGTGAGCAAACACTTCTGGATCATGCACATGAACATGGCGCAAGCATTCTTGAGACCAAAAGGCATGGTGAGATAGCAAAAACACCCGAATGGGGTGATGAAGGCCGTTTTTATTTCATTGGGTCCATACAGTCGGATTTGATGATACCCGGAATACGCATCCAGAAAAGACAAACTCTCACACCCCGCAGTTGAGTCGACAATCTGATCAGTGCGGGGGAGTGGGAAATGATATTTCAAGCAGGCCCGATTGATATGCTTGAAATTTATACACATACAAAGTGAATCATCTTTCTTAGGGACCATGACGATGTTGGCGAGCCACTCGGAGTGGTATATCTTGCGGATGAACTCAGCTACTAGGAGTCGAGCCACTTCCTCGCCAATTGCCTTTCTTTTTTCGACAGCGGACCGATGAAGATGCTCTTTGACAGGTTTTGCTTTTGGGTTGACACACAAACGGTGCTCAGCCATTCCCCTGGGTACACCCGGCATGTTGGAAGGTTTCCATGCAAAGATGTCCCAGTTCTCACGGTGGAACTGGATGAGCGCGGCTTCCTATTTGTTGTCGAGTGTTGTTGAAATGTGAGTCAGAGCAGTAGTGGGGTCTTCCGAGTGAATGTGAACTGGCTTTGTTTCATCGGCCGACTGAAATGCAGATTCTAAAGAAGGCTTCTTGGCTCGCAACAAATCACTCGGATCAGCATTTTTCTTGTACTCTTCCAACTCAACCACCGCCATTTGCTCATCAGCAATTTTGGAGCCTTTCTAGAGGCACTCCTATGCTCTCTGCCTATTTCCTGTGACTGTGATTACACCTCTGGGTCCAGGCATCTTCAACTTAAGATATACGTAACAAGGACAGGCCATGAAACAAGCATATGCGGGCCTGCCCAGAATAGCATGATAGGCACTATGGAAATCCACTACTTCAAACGTCAACTTCTCCTTGTGGAAATTCTTGGAATCGCCGAAAACCACATCAAGAGCAATCTGCCCGAGTGACTTTGCTTTCTTCCCTGGGATGACATCGTGGAACTGCATGTTTCTTTCACTGAGTTTGGACATCAGAATTTCCATCCCTTGAAGGGTCTTAGCGTACAGAATGTTCAGACCACTGCCACCATCCATAAGAACTTTAGTCAGTCAGGTGCCCACAACGACTGGGTCGACCACCAATGCTTGCCGTCCGGGGGTAGGAACATGCGCTGGGTGATCTGACTGGTCAAATGTAATGGGAGTTTTCGAACACTTCAAGTATGTCGTAGTTGCCGGACCAACCATGTTCACTTCTCTGTTAATGACTTTTAGTCGACTTTTGCTCTCGACATCAGCAAAAATCACCAAGGTAGCATTGACCTTAGGGTAACCATCATCTTCTTCTTTCTCTTCATCCTTATCAGAGTCCTTCTCACTGGGCTGACCCTCTCGGAACTGCTGAATTAGGAGTCGGCACTGTCGAGTGGTATGCTTAGGTAAAATCAAGTTACCCTCTTCATCTTTCTTTGTGTGAATATGACACGGCAAATCCAGGATGTCCTGGCCTGACTGATCTTCACCTTTTTGGGCACCCACAGCCCCTTAGGCTTTCCCTTAAACTTCCCTTGCGCATTCAGAGCCGCGACTTCAGCAGGACCTGCAACCTCAGTTTTACGCTTTTGCTTCCGACTGGGGTTTCCACCTCCGGTGTCCTGGTCAACTGGTTTCCCCTTGCCATTACAAAGTCGGTCTACCTCTTCGCCATTTGCATACCGAGTGGCTATTTCCATCATTCTGCTCAGAGACATGTCTCCAGAACAACCAAATTTCAGGATAAGCTCTCTGTATCTAACGCCCTCCTTGAAGGCGCAAACTGCTTGATGCTCTAACACATTCTCTACTACATGGTGAAGGGTGGTCCATCTCTGGATGAAATCTCCCAAAGTTTCACTCGGCTTCTAGACGCAATGCTGCAATTCAGTCAGCCCAGCAAGTCGCTTGCAGGTGCCTTTGAACGTCTTGATAAACACTCGAGCTAAATCTTCCCAATAGAAAATGCTTTCAAGAGCCAACTGATACGTCTCCAACGTATCTATAATTTATGAAGTATTCATGCTGTTTTATTATCATTCTTGGATGTTTTACAATCATTTTGTAGCAACTTTATATCATTTTTTGGGACTAACCTATTGACCCAGTGCCCAGTGCCAGTTGCTGTTTTTTTCTTGTTTTTTACATCACAGGAAATCAATATCAAACGGAGTCCAAACACCGCGAAACTTTTTGTGGATTTTTTATGGACCAGACGACCACCAATGGGCCAGAGAAGCACCTGTGGGTGCCCCGAGGAGAGCACAACCCACCAGGGCGCGCCTGGGCCCCCAGGCGCGCCTAGGTGGGTTGTGCCCACCTTGGTGGCCTCCCGCACCCCCTCTTTTCCCTATAAAATCCCAAATATTCCAAAAACCCTTGGGGTTAACCTAGATCAGAAGTTCCACCGCTGCAAGGCTCTGTAGCCAAGAAAAAACAATTTAGACCCCGTTTTGGCACTCCGCCGGAGGGAGAAGTCATCACCGATGGCCATCTTCATCATCCTGGCGGCCACCATGATGAGGAGGGAGTAGTCCACCCTCGGGATTGAGGGTTTGTACCAGTATCTATGTGTTTAATTCCTCTCTCTCGTGTTCTTGACATGTCATGATCTTGATGTATGGCGGGCTTTGTTAATATAATCGGATCATATGGTGTTTTCCCCTCTCTATCTTGTTGTGAATTGAGTTTTCCCTTTGAGATTTCATTTTATCAGAGTGAATACTTTTATGTATTTGAGAATACTTGATGTATGTCTTGCTATGAATACCCGTGGTGACAATGGGGTATCATATTGATTCACTAGATGTGTGTTTTGGCACTCAACTCGCGGATTCCCGACGTGACATTGGCGTAATCTATGCATAGGGGTTGATGCATGTTCTCTTCTTTGTTTCTCCGGTAGAAATCTTGGGGCACTCTTTGAAGTTCTTTGTGTTGGATTGAGTATTATGAATCTGAAATTGTTTCGTGTTATCTTAGTACGAACTCTTGATAGATTGATCGGAAAGAATAACTTGGTGTTATTTTAGTATGAACTCTGGGTAGATCGACTGGGAAGGATAACTTGGTGTTATTTTAGTACAAACTCTTGGATAGATCGATCGGAAAGAATAGCTTCGAGGTGGTTTCGTACCCTACCAACAATTTCTTCTTATGTTCTCCGCTAGATAGGAACTTTGGAGTGATTCTTCATTGCACGTTGAGGGGCGGTTATATGATCCAATTATATTAGCACTGTTGAGAGATTGCACTAGCGGAAGTACAAACCCTAGGCCTCATTTTCAAGCATTGCAATACCGTTTGTGCTCACTTTTGTTACTTGCTACCTTGCTGTTTTTTATTGTTCCTATCACAAAAATCAATATATAGTATCATTACTACGCTTTTATTACCATCTCTTCGCCGAACTAGTGCACCTATACAAATTCCCATTGTATTTGGTGTGTTGGGGACACAACGGACTTTTTATTATTTGGTTGCAGTGTTGTTTGACAGAGATCATCTTCATCCTACACCTCCCATGAATTGATAAACCTTAGGTCATCCACTTGAGGGAAAATTGCTACTGTCCTACAAAACTCTGCGCTTGGAGGCCCAACACAAGTCTACAAGAACAAGTTGCGTAGTAGACATCAAGCTCTTTTCTGGCGCCATTGCCGGGAGGAGAGTCTTTAAGGTATATCTTTAGATCTTGCAATCAAATCTTTTAGTTTCTTGTTTTATCACTAGTTTGGTTTATAAAAAGAAAACTACAAAAAATGGAATTGAGGTTGCATCATATTATTCATCTTTATAATGTCTTTCGTGAAAATGATGGAAAGGAAAATTGTGCTCAATTGATAGAAGAAGAATTCTATAAAATGTTTGACAAAAAATCTTTGGATGATGAGCATGATTGTAATGTTGTTAGTATGAATTCTTTGAATATCCATGATGCTAATGATATGCAAAGCCATAACCTTGGGGTTCTATGTTTGATGAAGATGATATTTTTAGTCCCCCAAGATTTGATGTGCAAATTTGTTATGCATGCCTCCTATTTATGATGATTATAATGATGAAAGTGGATTTAGAGAGGTCATGACTTTATTTAGTGATGAATCCACCATTTTGGATGAGGCTTCAATTGACTACTGATAACCATGGAACTTGTCATCATGATTTTAATTTTCACTCACATGATAGTTATTTTGTTGAGTTTTCTCCCACTACTATTGATGAGAATAAATTTTCTTATTTGGAGAGCAACAAAAATTCTATGCTTATGCATCAAGAAAAGAATGATTTATGTGATAGCTATATTGTCAAATTCATTCATGATGCTACTGAAAATTATTATGAGAGATGAACATTTGCTTGTAGGTATTGCAATAATATCGAGGTTCCTCTCTATGTGTTGAAAATATTGAAGTTATGCTTGTTTTGCCTTCCCATGCTAGTTGATTCTTGCTCCCATAGATTGTTTGCTCACAAAATCCCTATGCATAGTAAGTGGGTTAGACTTAAATGTGATTGCCATGTGATTCATGATGTCTCTTTACATTTCAATTCTTATATTTTATGTGAGCATCATTGAAATCATCATGCCTAGCTTAAAAGGCATTAAAGAAAAGCGCTTGTTGGGAGACAACCCAACACTTTTACCTACTGTTTTTGTGTGTTCACATGATTAGGCTACTGTAGTAATCATGTTTTATTGCTTTTTTCAATAAAGTGCCAAGTAAGACCTTTGGGATGGCTTACGGTGATAATTGATTTGATCTTGCTGAAAAACAGAAACTTTTGCGCTCAGGAAAACAATTCTTATTTTTAACAGAAGCGTGATAAAATGTTGATTCCTTTTGCAGAAGATTAATAGACAAATTACCCAGGTTTTCCTATTTTTCAGAATTTTTGGAGTAGCAGAAGTATGGTTGGAGTACAGATTACTACAAACTTTTTTGTTTTTGACAGATTCCGTTTTCAATGCATAGTTTGCTTGTTTCTATTTTCCATGGATTATATTGCTCAATATAAATTGTGGAAATGATATGCTATAGTAGCCATTGTGTGAGAACAATTATGAATCTTGTCTTTGACAGTACCAAAAGTGAAATGGTTTGCTCTTTATCATACTAACCTATCTCACAAAGTTCCGTTAAGTTTTGTGTGATTGAAGTTTTCAAGTTTTGGGTGAGATGAGGAGAATAAAGAGTGACAAGACCCTAAGCTTGGGTATGCCCAAGGCACACCAAAGTAATATTCAAGGAAGATCTAAGCAACTAAGCTTGGGGATGCCCCGGAAGACATCCCCTCTTTCGTCTTCAACATTATTGGTAACCACACTTGGAGCTATGTCTTCATTCATCACATGATATGAGTTTTAGTTGGAGAGTCATTTTATTTTGTTAGGATTTGCTTGCTGTTATTTAGAATAATTTTTTTGCATCTTTTATTTCAATAAAAGTGGCAATGATAGCCTTTGCCATGCTTATTTTGCAACTATACATGTTGCTATTTGAAAACAGAAAGTTTACCGCTGTTGCAAAAAATCCCTAGAAAAGTAAGAATGTGATAAAATGTTGAAACTTTTTGAAAAATGAGCTCTGATAGATTTTCTATAGTGTGGCAGATTTTTTCATAACTTTTGGAGTTAGGGAAGTATTGATACTCTTGCATTCTTTACAGACTATACTGTTTTGGCAGATTGCTGTTATGTTTGCATTGCTTGCATATGTTTGCTTGTTTAATGATTCTATTTGAGGATTGGGTGCTAAATATACAGAGGCATTTAGTGTGCAATGTTGAATAATAATTTTAGTGATTTTCTACAGTAGAGAATGATAAGGTTTTTGCGTTGGTTTATACTAACTTATCGCACGAGTCCTTGTTGAGTTTTGTGTTGATGAAGCTTTTGAGATTTAGGAAAACCGTGATATGAGAAGAATTAAGGAGACACAAAAGCTCAAGCTTGGGGATGCCCAAGGCATCCCAAGATAATATTTCAAGAAGTCTCAAGCATCTAAGCCTTGGGGATGCCCCGGTAGGCATCCCACCTTTCTTCTTCAACAATTATCGGTTAGTATCAGTTGAGCCTAAGTTTTTTGCTTCTTCACATGATGTGTGCTATTCTTGGAATGCCATTTTATTTTGTTTTGCTTGCTGTTTTAATAAAACGCTTAGATCTGAAAGTTTTTGAATAAGAGAGAGTCCTCAAATAGCTACCTATTTACTTAATTACTCCTTGATCTTCACTTATATCTTTTTTGGAGTAGCTCGTCATTTACTCTTGTGCTTCACTTTATATCCTATGAGTAAATCGTTGAATGAATTAAATATCATGAAGTTGAAATTATATCATGCCTAGTGGTAGCTTCACATTGGGTTTAGAAAGTGTATCTTTTGAGGCTTGACAATCACAATATTGGTCATACAAGCAATTCACGAACAATTAGTATAAGGAAGAGAACTTTCACATGCAAATACACTATCATGGAAATCTTTGTGATTGTGATCTCCCATCAAAATATTATATGCCAAAATTGTTGACGTTGGACAAGGAAGACAACGTAATGGTTTATGTTTGTTCATATTCACATAGAAGTTATATTGTCATAGATCCTTCAACATGTGGTGCTTGCCCCCCATCCTTGCTAGCCAAAAATTCCGCACCAAGTAGAGATACTACTTGTGCATCCAAAAACCAACCCAAATCTTATCTTCAATAGTCCACCATACCTACCTAAGGATTGAGCAAGATCCTTCAAGTAAGTTGTCATCGGTGCAATAAGGCAATAAAATTGCTTCTAAAAGTGTGAGATCATTAGTGTAAGAGAAAATTGAGCGTTGTACGAACTTGTGATGGTGAAGAATAAAAGTGACAGACTGCATAATAAAGGTTGCCATCACAAGGGGCAATACAACATGACATTCTTTTGCACTAAGGGGTTGAGCATACAAACAAATAAGCGCATGGCAACCTCTGCTTCCCTCTGTGAAGGGCCTATCTTTTACTTTTATGTATTTACTTTTATGCAAAGAGTCAAAGTTCTTCTCTCTATTCCTTTTTATTTTTCTCTTTTGGCAAGCATCATGTGCTGAGGAAAGATCTAGGCACATATATCCAGTTGGATATGGGTAGCATGAGTTATTATTGATGACATCACCCTTGAGGTGAATACGTTGGGAGGCGAAATTATAAGCCCCTATCTTTCTATGTGTCCAGT
The DNA here is from genome assembly GCF_018294505.1 of Triticum aestivum. NCBI lineage: Eukaryota > Viridiplantae > Streptophyta > Magnoliopsida > Poales > Poaceae > Triticum > Triticum aestivum. The sequence goes on from NC_057806.1 coordinate 212,109,747, forward strand.
TGAAACGTTTTGCTCATGTGTATGCGCTGAGTGTTAGCAATCATGGAAGACTATATGATGGTTGAGTATGTGGAGCTCTTACTTAAACTCTGTTGAGTAAGTTGAATTACAATTGCTTGGTGACTGAGAACATAGGTTGTTGAGTTTCAAGAGAATTCATCGTTTGAACCTTAACATGTAAATTGGTTGCTACTTTAACATGAGAAGTTTTATAAGAAAGAGTTGTTGTTATGATGCTAGGAAAAGTGATTGAAATTATCATTGATCATACTTATGCACTTTGCTAGCATTCACACTTCATAAATTATTTCTTTTATCATTTACCTACTCGAGGACGAGTAGGAATTAAGCTTGGGGATGCTGATATGTCTACAACGTATCTATAATTTATGAAGTATTCATGTTGTTTTATTATCATTCTTGGATGTTTTACAATTATGTTATAGCAACTTTATATCATTTTTTGGGACTAACCTATTGACCCAGTGCCCAGTGTCAATTGCTGTTTTTTGCTTGTCTTTTACATCGCAGGAAATCAATATCAAACGGAGTCCAAACACTGTGAAACTTTTTGTGGATTTTTATGGACCAGAAGACCACCAGTGGGCCCGAGAAGCACCTGGGAGGTGCCCCGAGGGGGGCACAACCCACCAGGGCACGCCTGGGGGCCCAGGCGCGCCCAAGTGGGTTGTACCTGATAACCCACAAGTATAGGGGATCACAACAGTTTTCGAGGGTAAAGTATTCAACCCAAATTTATTGATTTGACACAAGGGGGGCCAAAGAATACTCTTAAGTATTAGCAACTGAGCTGTCAATTCAACCACACCTGGAAACTTAGTATCTGCAGCAAAGTGTTTAGTAGCAAAGTAATATGATAGTAGTGGTAACGGTAGCAAAAGGTAACAATAGTAAAAGTAATGTTTTTGGTATTTTGTAGTGATGATAGCAATAGCAACGGGAAAGTAAATAAGCGAAGAACAATATATGGAAAGCTCGTAGGCGATGGATCAGTGATGGAGAATTATGCCGGATGCGGTTCATCATGTAACAGTCATAACCTAGGGTGACACAGAACTAGCTCCAGTTCATTGATGTAATGTAGGCATATATTCCGAATATAGTCATACGTGCTTATGGATAAGAACTTGCATGACATCTTTTGTCCTACCCTCCCGTGGCAGCGGGGTCCTTACGGAAACTAAGGGATATTAAGGCCTCCTTTTAATAGAGTACCGGAACAAAGCATTAACACACAGTGAATACATGAACTCCTCAAACTATGGTCATCACCGGTAAGTATCCCGATTATTGTCACTTCGGGGTTAACGGATCATAACACATAATAGGTGACTATAGACTTGTAAGATAGGATCCAGAACACTCATATATTGATGAAAACATAATAGGTTCAGATCTGAAATCATGGCACTCGGGCCCTAGTGACAAGCATTAAGCATAGCAAAGTCATAGCAACATCAATCTTAGAACATAGTGGATACTAGGGATCAAACCCTAACAAAACTAACTCGATTACATGATAGATCCCATCCAACCCATCACCGTCCAGCAAGCCTATGATGGAATTACTCACGCACGGCGGTGAGCATCATGAAATTGGTGATGGAGGATGGTTGATGATGACGATGGCGATAGATTCCACTCTCCGGAGCCCCGAACAGACTCCAGATCAGTCCTCCCGAGAGGTTTTAGGGCTTGGCGGCGGCTCCGTATCGTAAAACGCGATGAATTCTTCTCTCTTATTTGTTTCTCCCCGAAACACAATATATAGAGTTGGAGTTGGAGTCGGAGGAGCTCCAGGGGGCCCACGAGGTTGGGGGCGTGCCCCCACCCTCGTGGACAGGTGGTGGATCCCCTGGCCTTCATCTTTTGCAGGTATTTTTATATTTTCCAGAAAGTTGCTCCGTGAAGTTTCAGGTCATTCCGAGGACGTTTGTTTCTGCACATAAATAACACCATGGTAACTCTGCTGAAAACAGCGTCAGTCCGGGTTAGTTCCATTCAAATCATGCAAGTTAGAGTCCAAAACAAGGGCAAAAGTGTTTGGAAAAGTAGATATGACGGAGACATATAAACTCCCCCAAGCTTAAACCTTTGCTTGTCCTCAAGCAATTCAGTTGACAAACTGATAGTGATAAAGAAAAACTTATACAAACTCTGTTTGCTCTTGTTTTTGTAAATATGTAGAGCCAGCATTCAAGTTTTCAGCAAAGATTATAACTAACCACATTCGCAATAACGCTTAGGTCTCAAGTTTACTCATATCAATAGCATAATCAATTAGCGAGCAATAATAATAAATCTCGGATGACAACACTTTCTCAAAACAATCATAATATGATATAACAAGATGGTATCTCGCTAGCCCTTTCTGAGACCGCAAAACATAAATGCAGAGCACCTTTAAAGACTAAGGACTGACTAGACATTGTAATTCATGGTAAAAGAGATCCAGTCAAGTCATACTCAATGTAAACTAACTAATGAATGCAAATGACAGCAGTGCTCTCCAACTGGTGCTTTTTAATACGAGGATGATGACTCAGCATAAAAGTAAATGGATAGGCCCTTCGCAGAGGGAAGCAGGGATTTGTAGAGGTGCCATAGCTCGGTTTTGAAATAGAGGTGAATAATATTTTGAGCGGTATACTTTCATTGTCAACATAACAACCAAGAGATGGCGATATCTTCCATGCTACACACATTATAGGTGGTTCCCAAACAGAATGGTAAAGTTTATACTCCCCCTTCCACCAACAAGCATCAATCCATGGCTTGCTCGAAACAACGAGTGCCTCCAACTAACAAGAGTCCCAGGGGAGTTTTGTTTGCAATTATTTTGATTTAGTTTGCATAAAGCATGGGACTGGGCATCCCGGTGACCATCCATTTATCTCGTGAGTGAGGAGCAGAGTCCACTCCTCTTGAGAATAACCTGCCTAACATGGAAGATACAGACAACCCTAGTTGATACATGAGCTATTCGAGCATACAAAATAGGATATTTATTTGAAGGTTTAGAGTTTGGCACATACAAATTTACTTGGAACGGCAGGTAGATACCGTATATAGGTAGGTATAGTGAACTCATGTGGAATAACTTTGGGGTTTTAAAGGGATTGGATGCACAAACAGTATTCCCGCTTAGTACAGGTGAAGGCTAGCAAAAGACTGGGAAGCGACCAGCTAGAGAGCGACAACAGTCATGAACATGCATTAAAATTAATCAACACCGAATGCAAGCATGAGTAGGATATAATCCACCATGAACATAAATATCGTGAAGGCTATGTTGATTTTGTTTCAACTACATGTGTGAACATGCGCCAAGTCAAGTCACTTAAATCATTCAGAGGAGGATACCACCCTATCATACCACATCACAACCATTTTAATAGCATGTTGGCACGCAAGGTAAACCATTATAACTCATAGCTAATCAAGCATGGCACAAGAACTATGATCTCTAGTTGTCATTGCAAACATGTTTTTTCATAATAGGCTGAATCAGGAATGATGAACTAATCATATTTACAAAAACAAAAGAGGTCGAGTTCATACCAGCTTTTCTCATCTCAGTCAATCCATCATATATCGTCATAATTGCCTTTCACTTGCACGACTGAATAGTGTGAATAATAATAATAGTGCATGTGCATTGGACTAAGCTGGAATCTGCAAGCATTCAATAAACAGGAGAAGACAAGGCAATATGGGCTCTTTTGTCAGATCAACAATTATGCATATAAGAGCCACTTCAACAATTTAATCATGGTCTTCTCCTATGGACCCCCAAAGAAAAGAAAAGAAACAAAACTATTTACACGGGAAAGCTCCCAACAAGCAAAATAAGAACAGGAAATATTTTTGGTTTTTCTTTTTAATTACTACCACAAGCATGGAAAGTATACTAATTAAAAGCTACAACTATTTTTTGGTTTTTCTTAAGATTTATTAAACACACAAGAAGAAAGCATAAAAAGGAAATTAAACTAGCATGGATGATACAATGAAAAAGTATGAGCACCGACATCTGGCAATGAGTGTGTGAACATAAATGTAATGTCGGTGGTAAATATGTACTCCCCCAAGCTTAGGCTTTTGGCCTAAGTTGGTCTATGGCCACGGCTGGCCTGGCGGATATCCATAGTAATAGTTGGGGTCGTACTGAGATGCAGTGGCTATCACCTCCTGAGCTGCAGCGTGGCGATGAGCGGCCTCCGCTCTCCTCTCGTACTCATATGCTTCCTCTCTGGTAATAACATATCTTCATTTTGCCTAATGATCAAAGTAGGCAGGAGCAGGGAGAGTAATATGGACAGCTCGGCGTCTGTCAAAGATTAGTCGATACTGGAGAGGTGATTCATTCCTCTTGACAAACTGGTGGTGAACCATAGCATTAAAATCTAGATAAGCAGGAGGCAACTCAATATCATCCTCGCGTATGGCTATACCAAGAAAATTAGCAATGCGGGTTGCATAAATTCCACCAAAGAAATCTCCATTAAATCTATTAAGATGCAACCTACGTGCAACAATGGCTCCCAAATTATAAGATTTATCTCCTAACACGGCACTCCTAAGAATACTGAGGTCAGGAACACACATATGACATGCTTCATATTTACCATTTATGCATCTACCTATGAAGAGAGCAAAATAATGTATAGCAGGAAAATGAATGCTCCCTATGGTAGCTTGTGTTATATCTCTAGATTCCCCCATAGTTATACTAGCAAGAAAATCTGTAAATTCAGATTTGCGAGGATCCCCGATACTACCCCATTGTGGAAGTTTGCAAGAAGTGGTAAAATCCTCTAAGTCCATAGTATAAGAATTTTCATAAAGATCAAACAGGACAGTTGGAGAATTACGTGAAGATGAAAATTCAAACCTCCTCACAAAGGTACTAGTGAGATTGTGATACTGGCTGCACTTCTCTTCCTCGAAGCTCACAAGATCGGCATTACGCAAATATGTGTTGAATTCTTCCTTAATTCCTGCTCGATCCATAAAGTTTTCAGAAGGCCACTCACAAGGATGCACTGGAGCGTCTCTTGGTGGCTCTTCATCAGCATCACGCATTGCAAGCCTGGGTCCTTGCTTCCTTGAAGAACCACCTTGGAACATTTTCCTAAGCATTTTTCTTCCTCTGAAAAAATTCTGATTTTTTTAGTAACTTCAAAATAAAAGTGAACCAAACTCAATAATATTGATAGCAACTACTCCTACAAGTGCCTAGAGCCTATATCATGCATCAAAACTACTTGGAACCATATAAATTTGACATGCAAGCTCAAGAACATGGTCACCTAGGAAGCACAAATTTGCAATGAATAAAGCACTAGAACAAAAACTAATTGGACCAATGGAGGAGTCACATACCAAGGAACAATCTCCCCAAGCAGTTTTGTGAGAGGTGCTTTGAGCAAGGAGATCGAAAATGGCAGCAAAATGAGCTTGGACTTGGGTTTGAGCTGGTTATTCGTGTTTGCGGGAGGAAGAAGGAGTGTGTGGGTGAAAGGATAAGTGGAGGAGGGCCACCGTGGGCCCACGAGGTAGGGGCGCGCCAAGGGGGTAGGGCGCGCCCTCCACCCTCATGGGCAGGTCGTTGACCCCCCTGTTGTGTTCTCAGTGCCAAATATTCTCAAATATTTCAGAAAAAATCATATTTAAATTTCAGGGCATTTGGAGAACTTTTATTTTTGGGTTATTTTTATATTGCACGGATAATCAGATAACAAACAGAAAAATATGTATTTTTATTTTATTTAATATAAATAACAGAAAGTAAAAGTGGGGTACAGAAGGTTGTGCCTTCTAGTTTCATCCATCTCATGATCATCAAAAGGAAACCACTAACAAGGTTGATCAAGTCTTGTTAGCAAACTCATTCCGAATAACATGGAACCAGAGAAATTTCGAATAACACTATGTTACCTCAACGGGGATATGCACATCCCCAATAATAAGAATATCATATTTCTTCTTGACAATAGGAAGAGGAAATTCAAAACCTCCAAATATAATCGATGGAATTTTTCCAATAGAGTTGGTACTATGAACTTGAGGTTGTTTCCTCGGAAAGTGTACCATGTGCTCATTACCATTAACATGAAAAGTGACATTGCCTTTAGTGCAATCAATAACAACCCATGCAGTATTCAAAAAGGGTCTTCCAAGAATGATAGACATACTATCGTCCTCGGGAATATCAAGAATAACAATGTCCGTTAAATAGTAACGTTTGCAACTACAACAGGCACATCCTCACAAATACCGACAGGTATAGCAGTTGATTTATCAGCCATTTGCAAAGATATTTCAGTAGGTGTCAACTAATTCAAATCAAGTCTACGATATAAAGAGAGAGGCATAACACTAACACCATCTCCAAGATCACATAAAGCAGTTTTAACATAGTTTCTTTTAATGGAGCATGGTATAGTGGGTACTCCCGGATCTCCAAGTTTCTTTGGTATTCCACCCTTAAAAGTATAATTAGCCAGCATGGTGGAAATTTCAGCTTCCGGTATCTTTCTTTTATTTGTAACAATATCTTTCATGTACTTAGCATAAGGATTCATTTTGAGCATACCCGTTAATCGCATACACAAAAAGATAGGTCTAATCATTTCAGCAAAGTGCTCAAAATCCTCATCATCCTTTTTCTTGGATGGTTTGGGAGGAAAAAACATGGGTTTTTGAACCCAAGGCTCTCTTTCCTTACCGTGTTTCCTAGCAACAAAGTCTTTCTTACCATAATGTTGATTCTTTGATTGTGGGTTATCAAGATCAACAGCAGGTTCAATTTCTATATCATTATCATTACTAGGTTGAGCATCATCATGAACATCATTATTAACATTATCACTAGTTTCAGGTTCATTACCAGATTGTGTTTCAGCATCAGAAATAGAAATATCATTTGGATTCTCAGGTGTTTCAGTAATAGGTTCACTAGAAGCATGCAAAGTCCTATCATTTTTCTTTTTCTTCCTATTAGAAGGACTAGGTGCATCTACATTATTTCTCTGAGAATCTTGCTCAATTCTCTTAGGGTGACCTTCAGGATACAGAGGTTCCTAAGTCATTCTACCACCTGTAGTCATAACTCTAACAGTGTTATCATTATTCTTACTATTAATTCATTGAGCAAATCGTTTTGAGCTTTAAGTACTTGTTCTACTTGAGTGGTAACCATAGAAGCATGTTTACTAATAAGTTTAAGTTCACCTTTGACATTAGCCATATAATCACCCAAGTGCCCAAGCATATTTGAATTGTATTTCAATTGTCTACCAAAATAAGCATTAAAGTTTTCTTGTTTAACAATGAAATTTTCAAACTCATCTAAGCATTGTCTAGCAGACTTATAACGAGGGATATCACCTTCATCAAATCTATAGAGAGAATTTACCTTTACTACCTGTGCCAGGTTATCAAGACCATGAGTTTCTTCAATAGGTGATGGATCAAGATCATATGTTTCTTCAACGGGCGATAAATTAAGACCATGTATTTCTTCAATAGGAGGTAAATTCTTAACATCTTCAGCTTTAATACATTTTTCTTTCATAGATTTCTTTGCCTCTTGCATATCTTCAGGACTGAGAAATAGAACAACTCTCTTCTTCGGAGTTGGTTTAGGAATAGGCTCAGGAATTGGCTCAGGAAGTGTCCAATTATTTTCATTTGACAACATATTATTCAATAGAATTTCAGCTTCATCCGGTGTTCTTTCCGTGAAAACAGAACCAGCACAACTATCCAGGTAATCTCTGGAAGCATCGGTTAGTCCATTATAAAGATATCAAGTATTTCATTTTTCTTGAGAGGATGATCAGGCAAAGCATTAAGTAACTTGAGAAGCCTCCCCCAAGCTTGTGGGAGACTCACTTCTTCAATTTGCACAAAATTATATATATATATCCCTTAAAGCAACTTGTTTCTTATGAGCGGGGAAATATTTAGCAGAGAAGTAATAAATCATATCCTGGGGACTACGCACACAACCAGGATCAAGAGAATTAAACCATATCTTAGCATCACCCTTTAACGAGAACGGAAATATTTTAAGGATATAAAAGTAGCGAGTTCTCTCATCATTAGTGAACAGGGTAGCTATATCATTTAATTTAATAAGTTGTGCCACAACAGTTTCAGATTCATAGCCATGAAAAGGATCATATTCAACCAAAGTAATTATATCAGGTTCAACAGAGAATTCATAATCCTTATCGGTAACACAGATAGGTGAAGTAGCAAAAGCAGGGTCAGGTTTCATTCTAGCATTTAGAGATTGTTGATTCCATTTAGCTAATAACCTCTTAAGTTCGTATCTATCTTTGCAAGCTAAAATAGCTAAAGAAGCTTCTTTATCAAAAACATAACCCTCAGGAATAACAGGCAAGTCTTCATCATCAATTTCATCAGTATTATCAGATTCAATATTTTCAATCTCTCTAGCCCTAGAAAGTTGTTCATCAAGAAGTTCACCAAGTGGCATAGTAGTATCAAGCATAGAAGTAGTTTCATCATAAGTATCATGTATAGCAGAAGTGGCATCATCAATAACATGCGACATATCAGAACGAATAGCGGAAGCAGGTTTAGGTGTCGCAAGCTTACTCAAAACAGAAGGTGAATCAAGTGCGGAGCTAGATGGCAGTTCCTTACCTCCCCTCGTAGTTGAGGGATAAATCTTGGTTCTTGGATCTTTCAAGTTCTTCATAATGATAAGCATATATAAATCCCAAGTGACTCAAAGAATAGAGCTATGCTCCCCGGCAACGGCGCCAGAAAATAGTCTTGATAACCCACAAGTATAGGGGATCGCAACAGTTTTCGAGGGTAAAGTATTCAACCCAAATTTATTGATTCGACACAAGGGGAGCCAAAGAGTACTCTCAAGTATTAGTAGTTGAGTTTTCAATTCAACCACTCCTGGAAACTTAGTATCTGCAGCAAAGTGCTTAGTATCAAAGTAATATGATAGTAGTGGTAACGGTAGCAAAAGGTAACAATAGTAAAAGTAATGTTTTTGGTATTTTGTAGTGTTGATAGCAATAGCAACGGGAAAGTAAATAAGTGAAGAACAATACATGGAAAGCTCATAGGCAATGGATCAGTGATTGAGAATTATGTCGGTGTGATTCATCATGTAACAGTCATAACCTAGGGTGACACAGAACTAGCTCGAGTTCATTGATGTAATGTAGGAATGTATTCCGAATATAGTCATACGTGCTTATAGAAAAGAACTAGCATGACATCTTTTGTCCTACCCTCCCGTGGCAGCGGGGTCCTTACGGAAACTAAGGGATATTAAGGCCTCCTTTTAATAGAGTACCGGAACAAAGCATTAACACATAGTGAATACATGAACTCCTCAAACTACGGTCATCACCGGTAAGTATCCCGATTATTGTCACTTCGGGGTTAACGGATCATAACACATAATAGGTGACTATAGACTTGCAAGATAGGATGAAGAACACTCATATATTGATGAAAACATAATAGGTTCAGATCTGAAATCATGGCACTCGGGCCCTAGTGACAAGCATTAAGCATAGCAAAGTCATAGCAACATCAATCTCAGAACATAGTGGATACTAGGGATCAAACCCTAACAAAACTAACTCAATTACATGATAGATCCCATCCAACCCATCATCTTCCAGCAAGCCTATGATGGAATCACTCACGCACGGCGGTGAGCATCATGAAATTGGTGATGGAGGATGGTTGATGATGATGATGGCGATGGGTTCCCCTCTCCGGAGCCCCGAACGGACTCCAGATCAGCCCTCCCGAGAGGTTTTAGGGCTTGGCAGCGGCTCTATATCGTAAAACGTGATGAATTCTTCTCTCTTATTTTTTTCTCCCTGAAACACAATATATAGAGTTGGAGTTGGAGTCGGAGGAGCTCCAGGGGGCCCACGAGGTAGGGGGCGCGCCCCCACCCTCGTGGACAGGTGGTGGGTCCCCTAGCCTTCATCTTTTGCAGGTATTTTTTATATTTTCCAAAGAGTTGCTCCGTGAAGTTTCAGGTCATTCCGAGAACGTTTCTTTCTGCACATAAATAACACCATGGTAATTCTGCTAAAAACAGCGTCAGTCCAGGTTAGTTCCATTCAAATCATGCAAGTTAGAGTCCAAAACAAGGGCAAAACTGTTTGGAAAAGTAGATACGACGGAGACGTATCAGTGCCCACCTCGGTGGCCTTCCGCACCCCCTCTTTGCCATATAAAATCCCAAATATTCCAAAAACCCTCGAGGTTAACCTAGATCAGAAGTTCCACTGCCGCAAGGCTCTGTAGCCACGAAAAACCAATCTAGACCCTGTTCTGGCACTCCGTTGGAGGGAGAAATCATCACCGGTGGCCATCTTCATCATCCCGGCTTCCACCATGATGAGGAGGGAGTAGTCCACTCTCGGGGCTGAGGGTTTGTACAAGTAGCTATGTGTATAGTCCCACTCTCTCGTGTTCTTGAGATGTCACGATCTTGATGTATCGCGAGCTTTGTTAATATAGTCGGATCATATGGTGTTTTCCCCTCTCTATCTTGTTATTGAGTTTTCCCTTTGAGATTTCCTTTTATCAGAGTGAATACTTCTATGGATTTGAGAACACTTGATGTATGTCTTGCTATGAATACCCGTGGTGACAATGGGGTATCATATTGATTCACTTGATGTGTGTTTTGGCACTCAGATCGCGGATTCTTGAGGTGGCATTGGGGTAATCTATGCATAGGGGTTGATGCACGTTCTCGTCTTTGTTTCACCGGTAGAAATCTTGGGGCACTCTTTGAAGTTCTTTGCATTGGATTGAGTATTATGAATCTGAAATTATTTGGTGTTATCTTAGTACGAACTCTTGATAGATCGATCGGAAAGGATAACTTGGTGTTATTTTAGTATGAACTCTGGATAGATCGATCGGGAAGGACAACTTGGTGTTATTTTAGTATGAACTCTTGGATAGATTGATCGGAAAGAATAGCTTCGAGGTGGTTTCGTACCCTACCAACAATTTCTTCTTATGTTCTCCGCTAGATAGGAACTTTGGAGTGATTCTTCATCGCATGTCGAGGGATGGTTATATGATCCAATTATATTAGCACCGTTGAGAGATTGCACTAGCGGAAGTACGGACCCTAGGCCTCATTTTCAAGCATTGCAATACCGTTTGTGCTCACTTTTGTTACTTGCTACCTTGCTGTTTTTTATTGTTCCTATCACAAAAATCAATATCTGGTATCATTACTACGCTTTTATTACCATCTCTTCGCCGAACTAGTGCACCTATACAAATTCCCATTGTATTTGGTGTGTTGGGGACACAAGGGACTTTTTATTATTTGGTTGCAGGGTTGTTTGAGAGAGACCATCTTCATCCTACACCTCCCACGGATTGATAAACCTTAGGTCATCCACTTGAGAGAAAATTGCTACTGTCCTACAAAACTCTATGCTTGGAGGCCCAACACAAGTCTACAAGAACAAGTTGTGTAGTAGACATCACCAACTGATTCAACCAGGCCCTGGCTGATCCTTCAAGCATCAAGGGGAGGTGCTTCATGGATACATCATCATTGCCTCCACCAATCTGCACTGCCACTCGGTAATCCTCCAGCCATGTGTCTGGCTTCGACTCACAAGTGAACTTGCTCACACCAGCAGCCAATCTAAAGTTGGGAAGGATCTCAGGCTCGGATGGCTCTACTGAAACATTTAGGCCTAGAAACGAATGCTCTATTCCAAGTCGGACGATCTTTGTCCTATCCTTCTTTGTTTGCTCTACCTCTGTCAACCAAGCCTTCTACGAGGACTGACCTCGCATCGAATCCACGCTCTCTTGGGTTGATCAGAATTCTCCGCTCATCACCATACGGGCGCCTCTCATCATACCACCGGGGCGCGTACGACCAACCTCTCGCAGGAGGTGTAAGCACTCGGTGGTAGTCATCATGGTGGTATCGAGGATCAAACAGTTTGTGGCCTCGTCCAAGATACTGGTCCTGGTGATAACCACGGTGTTCATGCAGTGGAGGCGGCCTTGGACTATGTGCCGACTGAACTGTGTCCGCCACCACAGACCTACTATGAATCATGTTGCACGACTGGGAAACAGCTGAGTTCTGCTCCCCCGACCGCTCTGAGCAGTGCTCGAATTTGCTGCAAACCTCTACCAGCTTCCGAACAGGGCGGCTGAATTGAATCTGATATACGTGTAGCTGCTACAACATTATGGATCGGGGTACGATATACCTAACAATCTTCCTGAGGTTCAGTCAAAAACAGCTGTCACGGCCGGCAACTGGAACCTGGAATCTGTTGGCGGGCACGATCGTCGAGTGCTTGCTGAAGATTCTCCAGACGCTATGCTCAACCAAGGTGGCTAAGCGCGCAGCCTCCAAGGCTCGAGCCTCGTAGGTCTCCCCAACGATGGGGGTCTGGAGGGCCTGGACGTTGCGGCGATGCAGATCTTCCCGCTGCTCTGCAGTGAGGGCTTGGGGGTAGTATTCGTCATGATCACGCGACGGGCCGCCACTGACGACATAGCTGCCACCGCCACAACGGAATCCAGGCGGGCTGTTCTGGGAGTCGACCATGAGGACTTCTGCCGCGGGATCATTACTCTCGCACTCGAAAAGTGTATCCGAATGACCAGTCGGCAGATCGAACAACGGGCTCAATTGCTGCGACTTGAGGTGATGCGGAGCATCCCAAGGTCATCCCCATGGATCTACCATCGTCTCACCAAGTGCCCAGCGGACCCATGACACGAGCCCATGCAAGAGCTCTCGAAACCAAGGTGACATCTCTCCTCTCACAAGTTCACTTCGATGCACATGAGACATGGCTACTACCTCAAATGGAGACATTATGCATACTCAGGTATCAAGGAGTTAGCCATGAAGAAACTAAGGAGCAAGGAGAATCAGAAGGGGGAGATGGACGTGAAGAAGAAGAGCTGCGGAAAAAGCTATAGGCTCCGGACGACCGGCCCATCCTGGACGTCTGGCCCCTGAAGGTCACACTAGCCAAAGGAAACCAGGCTAGCGCATGCTACAACGGCCGAACGTCCGACCTGGACCAGACGTCCGACACCTCCCAGGCTTCGGACGACCGAGCACCTCCGGACGACCGACATCGCGCCAACAGAACGGAATCTACGGAAATCCAAGGAAGACCGGACGACCGGACGCCTACGGACGTCCGATGCCGTGGCAACAGAACCTAAATCACGGACATCCGAAGATCTATGGACGTCCGGACACCCGCGAGCCTCCGGACGACCAGCGCCTCACGGACGCCCGGACCCTGGTTGCGTCCAGTTTTGAGCCGAAGCCCATGTATCCCTCCACTTCGCCCCTCTTTTGCACTAAGACTATAAGTAGACCCATCCCTCCTCCTAGTTAGGGTTAGCATTGGTTTAGCTCATACTTTACATAGAGCTTTGCTCACCCACATCGGATCTACTCCACGAGAGAGACCGCGGCCCCTATTCGGAGAAGATCCCTTTGGATTCAAGACCTCCTTGCGGAAAAGACCATCAAGACCTCCTCACGGAAAAGACCCATTACCTTTGTATCGTCCTTAGTTGACCGTGGATCGTGTGATCTCTTATGTACTCGAGGATCTAGTATATGTGTGACTATTCTTGTTGGTTTAGTGATTCTCTCATGTTTCCCCTCGTGTTTTCCCTCGTGTTCTCCGTGTTCATCGTGGGATTCGCTCCTTTCGTGAAAGATCGGCCCCTAGGGTTCCTACCCTACATCATCTTGGTATCTAGAGCCACGTTGATCACGATTTCGGAGCCTCCCCGTTGTGTTTCTAGCCTTGTTTTTGTTGATTTTGTCCCTAATTCGAAAATTCCCCACAAAAATAGCCCCAATTTTTTTGTGATTTGTTGATGTGATGAAATTTTGTTGGATTTGATCCATGGATTTGCTTTGCCTTGAGTGGATCTAGCTTTTCCCCCCTTTCCCCACCTTTCCATCCACAAAATCGCCCGGATCTGACCATTTTCACCTCATCCACCACGTCCACGAGTTGTTCATCACGTGCCCAAAAATCGCGCAGGCGTCAGACATCCGACCGCCTCCGGACGTCCGACCACCGGACGACCGTAAACCCCTGGACGTCCGTAAAACCCTGACGAAACTGAATTTTCTTTAGTGTGGCCACCTCCACCACCCCACTTCCGCATACGCACTGCCACCACCTATACACCATCACCACTTCCGCATACCACCACCATTGCTTACCCGTTTCGCACTCCGACACGTTTTGCCTCTTCGAGCTTTGAGAATTTGAGTTGCGGTTCCGTGCCCTATTGTGTTTTGGCTATTTAGGTACGGTTCGACGTCAACATCACCAACGCTCATCTTCGCCACGGATGCATCATCAACAACGACCACCTCGACTACATCTTGGTATTCATGCCACCCATTTGATCATTGTTCCGTTCTTGCTTCCGGACGAGGAACCGAAGCAATGGTAACCTCATCTTGGTATTGGATACATCATTCTTGCCATTACATTGATAGCCATCATAGCCTTACTCCGTTGCGTCGCTTACCCATCGAGACTAGCTTTTGAGTATTGCCGGCAACGAGACTTGTGCACATTAGTGATCATACTTCCCATAGCATACATACATCATTGGTACATATCTTGGTATCATCTCTTGTGTCACAAAGTTGTCATCGCATACACAATTGCTATCTTGGTTCGTGAAGCATTGCATGAGAAAAGAGCTCAAACAACAAAGAGCCAAACAAGCTTTTAAGCAAACGGGAAAGATAAGCAAAGAGCTTTTAAGCAAGAACCATAGCATCATACAACATTAAGATTGTCATATTAGATCATCTTGGATCATAGCATCGAAACACCATACATAGAGCATACTTGGGATAGAAGTCGTTGCATTTTTGCTTAGTAGGTTGTGCACAAGTCTTCGTATCCTCCTATTGTGCAATCCTGCTAGCGTCTCTCTAGTGTTGTGCAACAAGAGCATTTTCATGGATTCCACATTTTGGCTCATCCTTGGTTGCACGACCCCACTTATCTCTTTGCGTGTGTGTTTCTGTGTACCTTATATTGCTTGGTCTACTTTTTGCATTGCAAACTTGTGAATCTTTTCCAACATTATTGAAGCTCACTAACAATTGCATCAAATTTTGTGCCACCATCCTAACCAAGCTCCACCATAAGCTTCTACTTGTGTAGGTGTGAGAAAACGACAAGAATTGGTACCAATTGTGCTATTTCCTTTTCCACATTGGAGTGATCATTGATCCACCTTCAACTTCGGTCAAGGTACATTTGGTATACGTTCTTCTCTTTCTCCCACTCACATATTTCTCTTGAAATGATGGATAGGCCAAGTACTTATACCAACCCACTCTTCATCGGACAAGACGACGACATGAACCCCTACGTCACAAAGAGCCACCTCTTTGGTCCACAACGTGATTTGCATCAAGAGCAACAAGCGATGAGTGAACGCATCGACAACCTCGCCACCGACTTGTGAATCTCCGAGCAACGTACAAGGATTACTTCGACCACAAGCTCGACGATCACAAGCAAGAGAACGATGCAAGAATGGACGAGATTCGTGCTTTGTTGCTCAACAGCTCTTCTTCCACTTCGTCCTCTTCAAGAAGGAGCCGTTCAAGTCGCCACTCCGACTTCACCCTCTCCGGCTCAAGTACACCGACTTCGAATACTCTTCGATGTGCCGCGCGCAATGATCGTCAAGAGAACCTCAATCCTCTACGCGACACCGACTCTCAAGAGCACCGACATCGTCAAAACCAAGCTACCTTGCACAAGCACGAGAACGACAACGCCAACACGAAGAGGAAGAGCGAGTGCATCTACACCAAGAAGTACAAGATACCGTGGCACAACGTCAAGAGCAACAATTACGGGATGCTCAAGCACTTGAGGCGCAACAAGCCCTCAGAGAATCAAGTCGAGACGTAGCCAACCGAGGTTGACAAGCTCGTGAACATGAAGAATCACTTCACGAAGAAGCTCACGAACGACGATATCAAGCTCGCGTGCAACGTCAAGTTTGACAAGTTCCTCCACAAGCTCTCCAAGAACATCAAGTTCACCAAGAGCATGAAGACAATGGAAATCCTCCATGACAAGACCAACATGAGGTCGACAACCCTCCTCACCAAGAGCAACACGAGTTTGACAATCGTCAACAATATGAGCGTCATCATCCCCGACCCCAACACAATGAAGAGTAACGATACGGCAAGCTAAAGTTCACCATGCCCAAGTTTTCTGGAACCAATGATCCCAAAGAATACCTTTCATGGGCATTGAAGGTCGACAAAATCTTTCGTTTGCACAACTACAACGAAGAGAAGAAGATCGCGATGGCATCCCTTGAGTTCCAAGACTATGTCCTCATTTGGTGGGAACAAGTCATCGAGCGTCGTGAGGCAAGAGGTGAACCACCCATCACTACTTGGGCGCAAATGAAGGATGTCATGAGAGCACGCTTCGTGCCTACCTACTACAACCGCGACCTCTTCAAGAAACTTCAACTACTCAAGCAAGGAACTAAGAGCGTTGAAGAGTACTACAAGGAAATGGAGATTGCCATGATACGAGCCAACGTCACGGAAGATGATGAGCAAACTATGGCACGTTTCTTGAATGGACTCAACCATCCTATCAAGAAGATCGCCGACTTCCAACCATACTCGAACCTCATCGAGCTAGTGCATCAAGCTACCAAAGCGGAACATCAAGTGCAAGACGATTACAAGTATGCCAAGTTCTTATCCAAGTCATACGGCTTCTCCAACACCCAAGCTTCAACGACTCGAACACCGTCTACCAAGCCTTCTACAAGCAACGTCGACAAGTCGAGTCACAAGAAAGATTCGTCAACCCCAAGTCATCCTCCTACAACGAGCAACTTCAAGCCGAGAGCTTCATCATCATCTACTCCAATGGATGAGACCGTCAAGATGAGTTCCTTCAAATGCTTCACATGCGGAGGCCGAGGCCACAAGTCCTATGAGTGCACCAACAAGCGGACCATGATCCTCAACGACGACGGCACTTATGACTCAATGAGTGAAGGAGAAATGGAAGCCCTTGAACAAGTGTCCATACACCGGCAAGTGAACGAAGAAGACATGGAACAAGTCTTTTGCGATGAAGATTAAAGTCCCGCTCTAGTTGTCTCCAGGGTCTTGACTCTTCAACATCACCAAGAAGAAGACCAAAGATGCCATATCTTTCATACCAAGGCCAGCATCAATGGACGGTCCGTTAAGGTCATCATCGATGGAGGAAGTTGTCATAACCTCACAAGTGAAGAACTTTGCCCCAAGCTCCAATTTCCCAAGACGAAGAATCCACACCCCTACAAAGTTCAATGGCTTAGAAACTCCGGCACTATCCAAGTCGAGCATCAAGTACAAGTCTCCTTCAAAATTGGCGCCTACGAAGACACTTTGGAATGTGATGTCATTCCAATGACCGTTTGCCAGCTTCTTCTTGGACGCCCATGGCAATTTGATAGAGGTGTCATCCACAACGGCCGAATGAACCACTACATCTTCAAGATGAAAGGAAAGGAGTACGTACTTCGCCCTATCTCTCCAAGCCAAGTGATCACCGAAAAGCAAGCCACCCATCATGGAGAGAATAGTGAGAGAGCGAACCACCCAAAAGAGAGTGAGCGCCACAAGCCCAAATCGAGTGCCTCCATGATGAGCGACAAGAAGAACTTAGTTCTATTTGCCACCAAAAGTGAGATAAGAGGAGTGTGTGAGAACCCATCTACTGTCCTACACTTTGTCCTTTTGTGCAAGGACGATGCACCAAACGCTTACACCTCTCATGCTCTACCTTTAGTGTTGTCTTCTCTTTTGCAGGAATTCCATGATGTTTCCCTGAAGAGCTACCTCCGGGACTACCTCCGCTACGAGGCATCGAGCACCGCATCGACCTCATCCCTGGAGCACCTCTTCCGAACAAAGCTCCTTACCGCGTCAACCCCACAGAGACCAAACAAATACAAAGGCAAGTAAATCATCTCATAGACCATGGACATGTGCGTGAAAGTTTGAGTCCTTGTGCCGTTCCGGTCATTCTTGTGCCAAAACGAGACGGTAGCTTTCGCATGTGCTCCGATTGTAGACCTACCAATGCTATCACCGTTCGCTATAGGTATCCCATTCCACGCCTTGATGATATGCTTGATGAACTTAGTGGTGCCACTATATTTTCTAAAATTGATCTTAAAAGTGGTTACTATCAAATCCGCATACAAGAGGGTGATGAATGGAAAACCGCTTTCAAAACAAAGTTTGGTTTGTATGAATGGTTAGTAATGTCTATGGGTTTATCGGAAGCACCGGGTAATTTCATGCGTCTTATGAATCATGTATTTCGCCCTTACATTAGTGAGTTTGTTGTGGTCTACTTCGATGATATCCTTGTTTATAGCAAATCTCTTAAAGATCATGTCACCCATGTTCGAACCGTTTTGCAAACTCTTCGAAAAGAGCGTCTCTATGCTAACATGGAAAAATGCCTTTTTGGCGTTGATAAGCTCGTTTTCTTGGGTTTTGTTGTTTCCTCTAAGGGTGTTCATGTTGATGACTCTAAGATCAATGCTATTAAAACTTGGCCACAACCAACCAACTTGCATCAAGTGCGTAGCTTCCTTGGTTTAGCCGGTTTCTACCGTAGATTTGTGAAGAACTTTAGCACCATTGCCTCACCTTTGTATGCTTTGAGCAAGAAAAATGTGCCTTTTGTTTGGGGACCATCCCAAGATACCGCATTCAATGAGCTTAAGAATTTGCTTACTCATGCTCCTGTGCTTGCATTACCCAACTTTGACAAACCCTTTGAGATTCATTGTGATGCTAGTGGTAATGGCATAGGAGGTGTGTTAACGCAAGAGAAGCGTCCCATAGCTTACTTTAGTGAGAAACTTTCTGGAGCGCAACTCAATTATCCCATCTATGACAAAGAGTTATATGCTTTAGTGCGAGTTTTGCATGAATGGGAACATTACCTTCGCCCTCATGAATTCATCATTCATACCGATCAAGAAACGCTCAAGTGCCTTAAGGGTCAAACCAAGTTGAACAAGCATCATGCTAAATGGAGTGAATTCATTGATTATTTTCCTTATGTCATCAAGTACATCAAAGGTAAGGAAAATGTTGTGGCGGACGCTCTTTCCCGCATATGCATGCTTGTTACTCAACTTGAATTGGATGTCATTAGCTTTGAGCACATAAAAGACTTGTATGAGCATGATCCTATTTTTGCTACTCCTTATGCCAAATGTTTGACGCATACCTCTTGGGAACGCTATTACATCAAAGATGGATATCTTATAGAGCTAACAAGCTTTGCATCCCCGAGTCTTCTCTTCGTTTGTTGCTTTTGCAGGAATCTCATGGAGGAGGACTAATGGGACATTTTGGACGCGACAAGATTTTCGCTACGCTCTCCAAGAACTACTATTGGCCCAAGATGTTTCGCGACGTCAACTGATGAAGCTATGTACCTAGGGTAGGGGCATGGACCTGTACTAAGAGCCCTACCCAAGGACATCCCTGGAAGAAGTCACCTTTCAATTGACTTGAAGGTATCCCACTTGACGGATTCAAGACACTCGACCAGGGAGCTACCACTCGACTACGAAGCCAATCACTCGACTGACAGGAGATCTAAAGTCACTCCGCAAGCAAACAGTCGGCCATTAAATAGTCTTTATGGTCATCATAGCACTTTATTGGGGACGTTACCAGTAACGCCCAGTCTTAATGTATTTTAACCCTGCATTACTGAGGACCGGAGGGGTCTGGCGAACTCTATATAAGCCACCCCCCTCCTCAGTAGCAGGGGTGGGCACCCCTGTAATTCATACACACATAATCCAGTCGACCGCCTCCGGGCACCGAGACGTAGGGCTGTTACTTCCTCCGCGAAGGGCCTGAACTCGTACATCCTGGTGTATTTACAACTTCTCCATAGCTGAGATCTAGCCTCTCCATACATACCCCCCTACCTCACTGTCAGAGTTAGAACCACGACAGTTGGCGCCCACCGTGGGGCAGGAGTCTTAGCGCCTAGTTGGAGAAGTTGCGATTTTTCCGATCCCTTTGATCATGTTTTCGTGCGGAGATTTGGTGGAGGGCCGCGAGATCCATCTCGGCGCACTCACGTTCATCGTCGACAACTCCGCTTGGCTTCAGGAGGCTCCACTTGACATCGACGCCCTCCCCGTCCGCGGTGCGACGCACTTCCGCGCATGTGTTCGTGGCGTCCTCCTGCGGCAGCCGTCGACCCAGTATCGGTCGGCTCCCGTGTCATCTTCCCGCCCTGTCTCCCACCGGAGCAAGCGCTCCGGCCAGTCGAGACTTCAGAGGTGGGTGAGTCATGCCATGCCCCGCCAGTCGGCAGCCCCACAAGTCGCGGCAATCGAGCCTGACGAATCCCTCTACGGCCTGTTCGACCTGTTGACTGGCTCCGCGGAGACCACATCCGAGTGCGACAGCAGCGACCCGGCGGCTGAGGTTCTGGCGGTCGATGGAACACACAGTCCTCCCGGTTTCCCTCGCACCGATGGAGGCGCGGGTGGAGGCGACCCGTCGCATCCCCACGATGAGTATCTCCCCGAACCTCTCACGTCGTTGTAGCGAGAGGAGCTTCGCCGCCGGAACATGGATGCACTCCACACTCCTATCGTCGGAGAAACCCCCGAGGCCCGGGCCTTGGAGGACGCGCGCTTGGCTAACTTGGCCGAGCGCACTCGACTGGAGAATCTCCAGCGAATACTCGACGAGCAAGCGCGTCAGCGAGCTCCCGAGTCCAGTCGACGTCAGCTCTTCCCGCCTACGCAGGTATATCGAACCCCAGTTCAGAATTTGGCAGCCGCGGCCCGTATAGCAGAATCGATTCAGCCCTCCCAGTCGGAGGCTGGCAGGGGCTTGTTGCAAATCAGAGCGTTGCTCCGGGCAGCGGGAAACCAGAATTCCGCTGTTTCTCAGTCGCGGAATAGGATCCACAGTCGATCCGTTGCAACGGATACAGTCCAGTCGGCTCACAGCCCAAGATCGCCCCCGAGGCGTGAGGGACGCAGAGAACAGCATGATCAGTACAGAAGAAATGAGCAGTATGATCACCGGTTCGATCGACGTCGAGTGCCAACCCCTCCCCCGAGGAGTGGGTCATATGCGCCTCGACAGCAGGATGACAGACACCCTCATAGTGTTGGGCGGAGAGTTCCAGTTGACCCCATGGACCCAGGCTTTGATGTGAGATCCATCCTCGTTCAGGGTCTGGTTGACAGGAACAGAGCTCACCGAGAAGGCCACGACAGGGATGCGCCTGCCAGCAGCAGAGTACGTGTTTCGGGGCCAGAGTGTTTCAGTCGAGCCATCAGGGCCGCAGTGATTCCTCCCAACTTCCGGTTGGCGACTGGAGTCAGCAAGTTCACCGGCGAGTCTAAGCCTAACACTTGGCGACTACCGGGTGGCTGTCCAGATTGGTGGCGGCAATGATGAGGTGGCTATGAAGCATTTGCCTCTCCTGTTAGAGGGCTCAGCCAGAGCGTGGCTGAATCAGTTAGCACCCAGCAGCATCTACACTTGGGAGGATCTCTCTCGAGTGTTTGTCACGACCTTTGAAGGAACATGCAAGCGACCGGCAGGCCTTACAGAATTGCGGTCTTGCGTGCAGAAACCGAGTGAAACTCTAAGGGATTACATCCAGAGGTGGATCACTTTGCATCACACAGTTGAGAATGTACCAGATCACCAAGCAGTTTGTGCCTTTAAAGAAGGCATCAAGAACAGAGAGTTGAACCTGAAGTTCGGTCGGACCGAAGAAATGTCTCTGAATCGGATGATGGAAATTGCCGCCAAATACGCTAATGGAGAAGATGAAGATCGACTCCGGAGTGGCAAGCAGAAAGCAGTCGCCCAGGAAACCGGAGGCAATTCCAGTCGGAAGCAGAAGCGGAAGGCCGAGCCAGCCGCTCCTGCGGAGGCCCTGGCCGTAACCCAGGGAAAATTCAAGGGAAAACCCAAGGGGCCCTGGAACCCCAAGAAAGTCAAGGATCAAGATGGAAATGATGTTTTGGATCTGCCGTGTCACATCCACACCAAGAAAGATGAAGAGGGTAATCTTATTTACCCAAAGCATACCACTTGACAGTGCCGGCTCCTGATCCAGCAGTTTTAGAGCAAGCAGTCCAAAGACAAGGAAAAAGAGTCAGATAGAGTTGAGGACAAAGAAGATAGTGACGATGGATACCCCCAAGTCAATTCCACCTTGATGATTTTTGCTGATGTCAAAAGCAAAAGTCGACTGAAAGTCATTAACCGTGAAGTGAATATGGTTGCCCCGGCAACACCCAGCTACCTGAAGTGGTCTCAGAGTGCCATCATGTTCGACCAGTCCGATCACCCTACGCACATTGCCACCCCCGGGAGGCAAGCTCTGGTGGTCGATCCAGTTGTCGAAGGCACTCGACTGACCAAAGTCCTGATGGATGGTGGCAGCGGCCTGAACATACTGTATGCAGAAACGTTGAAAGGGATGGGCATTCCGATGTCCAGGCTCAGTGCCAGCAACATGAGTTTCCATGGAGTCATTCCTGGAAAGAAAGCCGAGTCACTCGGCCAGATTGCTCTCGATGTGGTTTTCGGTGATTCAAAGAATTACCGCAAGGAAAAGTTGACATTTGAGGTTGTGGACTTCCAAAGTGCTTATCATGCTATTGTGGTGTTGGAAATATGCCCTAGAGGCAATAATAAATTGATTATTATTATTTTTCCTTGTTCATGATAATCGTTTATTATCCATGCTAGAATTGTATTGATAGGAAACTCAGATACATGTGTGGATACATAGACAACACCATGTCCCTAGTAAGCCTCTAGTTGACTAGCTCGTTGATCAATAGATGGTTACGGTTTCCTGACCATGGACATTGGATGTCGTTGATAACAGGATCACATCATTAGGAGAATGATGTGATGGACACGACCCAATCCTAAGCATAGCACTAGATCGTGTAGTTTGTATGCTAAAGCTTTTCTAATGTCAAGTATCATTTCCTTAGACCATGAGATTGTGCAACTCCCGGATACCGTAGGAGTGCTTTGGGTGTGCCAAACGTCACAACGTAACTGGGTGGCTATAAAGGTACACTACGGGTATCTCCAAAAGTGTCTGTTGGGTTGGCACGAATTGAGACTGGGATTTGTCACTCCGTGTGACGGAGAGGTATCTCTGGGCCCACTCGGTAGGACATCATCATAATGTGCACAATGTGACCAAGGAGTTGATCACGGGATGATGTGTTACGGAACGAGTAAAGAGACTTGCCGGTAACGAGATTGAACAAGGTATCGGGATACCGACGATCGAATCTCGGGCAAGTATCATACCGATAGACAAAGGGAATTGTATACGGGATTGATTAAGTCCTTGACATCGTGGTTCATCCGATGAGATCATCGTGGAACATGTGGGAGCCAACATGGGTATCCAGATCCCGCTGTTGGTTATTGACCGGAGAACGTCTCGGTCATGTCTGCATGTCTCCCGAACCCGTAGGGTCTACACACTTAAGGTTCGATGACGCTAGGGTTATAAAGGAAGTTTTTATGTGGTTACCGAATGTTGTTCGGAGTCCCGGATGAGATCCTGGACGTCACGAGGAGTTCCGGAATGGTCCGGAGGTAAAGATTTATATATGGGAAGTCCTGTTTTGGTCACCGGACAAGTTTCGGGGTCACCGGTATTGTACCGGGACCACCGGAAGGGTCCCGGGGGTCCACCGGGTGGGGCCACCTGCCCCGGGGGGCCACATGGGCTGTAAGGGGGTGCTCCTTGGCCTATATGGGCCAAGGGCACCAGCCCCAAGAGGCCCATGCGCCAAAGGATAAGGAAAGGAAGAGTCCTAAAGGGGGAAGGCACCTCCGAGGTGCCTTGGGGAGGAGGGACTCCTCCTAGCCGCACCCTTCCTTGGAGGAAGGGCCAAGGCTGCGCCTCCCCCCCTCTCCCTTGCCCCTATATATATGTGGGGGGTGGGAGGGCAGCCATACCAATGTTCTGGTGCAGCCCTCCCCTTCTCCCAAGTCCTTCTCCTCTCCCGTGGTGCTTGGCGAAGCCTGCAGGATTGCCATGCTCCTCCACCACCACCACGCCGTTGTGTTGCTGCTGGATGGAGTCTTCCTCAACCTCTCCCTCTCTCCTTGCTGGATCAAGGCATGGGAGACGTCACCGGGCTGTACGTGTGTTGAACGCAGAGGTGCCGTGCGTTCGGCACTTGGTCATCGGTGATTTGGATCACGACGAGTACGACTCCATCAACCCCGTTCACTTGAACGCTTCCGCTTAGTGATCTACAAGGGTATGTAGATGCACTCTCCTTCCCCTCGTTGCTGGTCTCTCCATAGATAGATCTTGGTGATACGTAAGAAAATTTTGAATTTCTGCTATGTTCCCCAACAGTGGCATCATGAGCTAGGTCTATGCGTAGTTTCTATGCACGAGTAGAACACAAAGTAGTTGTGGGCGTTGATTTTGTTCAATATGCTTACCGTTACTAGTCTTATCTTGATTCGGCGGCATCGTGGGATGAAGCGGCCCGGACCGACCTTACACGTACTCTTACGTGAGACTGGTTCCACCGACAAACATGCACTAGTTGCATAAGGTGGCTGGCGGGTGTGTGTCTCTCACACTTTAGTCGGATCGGATTCGATGAAAAGGGTCCTTATGAAGGGTAAATAGCAATTGGCATATCACGTTGTGGTTTTGCGTAGGTAAGAAATGTTCTTGCTAGAAACCCATAGCAGCCACGTAAAACATGCAACAACAATTAGAGGACGTCTAACTTGTTTTTGCAGGGTATGCTATGTGATGTGATATGGCCAAAGGATGTGATGAATGATATATGTGATGTATGAGATTGATCATGTTCTTGTAATAGGAATCACGACTTGCATGTCGATGAGTATGACAACCGGCAGGAGCCATAGGAGTTGTCTTAATTTATTTATGACCTGCGTGTCAACATAAACGTCATGTAATTACTTTACTTTATTGCTAACCGTTAGCTGTAGTAGTAGAAGTAATAGTTGGCGAGACAACTTCATGGAGACACAATGATGGAGATCATGATGATGGAGATCATGGTGTCATGCCGGTGACGATGATGATCATGGAGCCCCGAAGATGGAGATCAAAAGGAGCAATATGATATTGGCCATATCATGTCACTATTTGATTGCATGTGATGTTTATCATGTTTATGCATCTTGTTTGCTTAGAACAACGGTAGTAAATAAGATGATCCCTCATTAAAAATTTCAAGAAGGTGTTCCCCCTAACTGTGCACCGTTGCGACAGTTCGTTGTTTCAAAGCACCACGTGATGATCGGGTGTTTGATTCCAACGTTCACATACAACGGGTGTAAGACAGATTTACACATGCAAACACTTAGGTTGACTTGACGAGCCTAGCATGTGTACAGACATGGCCTCGGAACACAGAAGACCGAAAGGTCGAGCATGAGTCGTATGGTAGATACGATCAGCATGAAGATGTTCACCGATGTTGACTAGTCCGTCTCACGTGATGATCGGACACGGCCTAGTTGACTCGGATCATGTAATCACTTAGATGACTAGAGGGATGTCTATCTGAGTGGGAGTTCATAAAATGAACTTAATTATCCTGAACATAGTCAAAAGGATTTTGCAAATTATGTCGTAGCTCGCGCTTCAGTTCTACTGTTTAGTTATGTTCCTAGAGAAAATTTAGTTGAAAGTTGATAGTAGCAATTATGTGGACTAGGTCCGCAAACTGAGGATTGTCCTCATTGCTTCATAGAAGGCTTATGTCCTTAATGCACGGCTCAGTGTGCTGAACCTCAAACGTTGTCTGTGGATGTTGCGAACATCTGACATACACATTTTGATAACTACGTGATAGTTCAGTTAAACGGTTTAGAATGGAGGCACCGAAGACGTTTTTGAAACGTCGCGGAACATATGAGATGTTTCGAGGGCTGAAATTGGGATTTCAGGCTCGTGCCCACGTCAAGAGGTATAAGACCTCCGATGATTTTCTTAGCCTACAAACTAAGGAGAAAAGCTCAATTGTTGAGCTTGTGCTCAGATTGTCTGAGTACAACAATCGCTTGAATCGAGTGGGAGTTGATCTTCCAGATGAAATAGTGATGGTTCTCCAAAGTCATTACCACCAAGCTGCTTGAGCTTCGTGATGAACTATAATATATCAGGGACATATATGATGATCCTTGAGATATTCGTGATGTTTGACACCACAAAAGTAGAGATCAAGAAGGAGCATCAATTGTTGATGGTTGGTGAAACCACTAGTTTCAAGAAGGGCAAGGGCACGAAGGGATACTTCATGAAACGGCAATTCAGCTGCTGCTCTAGTGAAGAAACCCAAGGTTGAACCCAAACCCGAGACTGAGTGCTTCTGTAATAAGGGGAACAGCCACTAGAGCAGAATTACCCTAGATACTTGGTAGATGAGAAGGCTGGCAAGGTCGATAGAAGTATATTGGATATACATTGTGTTAATGTGTACTTTACTAGTACTCCTAGTAGCACCAGGGTATTAGATACCGGTTCGGTTGCTAAGTGTTAGTAACTCGAAATAAAAGCTACGGAATAAACGGAGACTAGCTAAAGGTGAGCTGACGATATGTGTTGGAAGTGTTTCCAATGTTAATATGATCAAGCATCGCACGCTCCCTCTACCATCGAGATTGGTGTTTGAGTTGAGCATAGATATAATTGGATTATGTCTATCGCAATACGGTTATTCATTTAACGAGAATAATGGTTACTCTGTTTATTTGAATAATACCTTCAATGGTCTTGCACCTAAAATGAATGGTTCATTGAATCTCGATCGTAGTGATACACATGTTCATGCAAAAAGATAGTAATGATAGTACCACCTACTTGTTGCACTGCCACGTAAGTCATATCGGTATAAAACGCATGAAGAAGCTCCATGTTGATGGATCTTTGGGCTCACTCATTTTTGAAAGGTTTGAGACATGCGAACCATGTCTATTGGTGTATATGCATGAAGAAACTCCATGCAAATGGACCATTTGGACTCACTTGATTTTGAATCACTTGAGACATGCAAATCATACCACATGGGCAAGATGACTAAAAGCCTCGTTTTCAGTAAAATGGAACTAGAAAGCAACTTGCTGGAAGTAATACATTTTGATGTGTGCAGTCCAATGAGTGCTGAGGCATGTAGTGGATATCGTTATGTTCTTACTTCACAGATGATTTGAGTAGATGTTGAGTATATTTACTTGATGAATCACGAGTCTGAATTATTGAAAGGTTCAAGTAATTTCAGGGTGAAGTTGAAAGATCGTCGTGACAAGAGGATAAGATATCTATGATATGATCATAGAGATGAATATCTGAATTACGAGTTTGGCATAGAATTAAGACATTGTGGAAATTGTTTCACAACTAATACAGCCTGGAACACCATGGCGTGATGGTGTGTCCGAACATCATAACTGCACCCTATTGGATATGATGCATACCATGATGTCTCTTATCGAATTACCACGATAGTTTATGGGTTAGGCATTAAAGACAACCACATTCACTTTAAATAGGGCACCACGTAATTCTGATGAGATGACACCGTGTGAACTATGGTTTAGGGAAACCTAAGCTGTCATTCCTTAGAAGTTTGGGGCTGCGACGCTTATGTGGAAAAGTTTCAGGCTGATAAGCTCGAACCCAAAGCGGATAAATGCATCTTCATAGGACACCAAAACAGTTGGGTATACCTCCTGTCTCAGATCTAAAAGCAATAAGGATTGTTTGTAGAATCGGGTCCTTTCTCGAGGAAAAGTTTCTCTCGAAAGAATTGAGTGGGAGGATGGTGGAGACTTGATGAGGTTTTTGAACCGTCTCTTCAACTAGTGTGTGGCAGGGCACAGGAGTTGTTCCTGTGGCACCTACACCAATCGAAGTGGAAGCTTATGATAGTGATCATGAAACTTCGGATCAAGTCACTCCCAAACCTCGTAGGATGACAAGGATGCGTACTACTTCAGAGAGGTACGTAATCCTGTCTTGGAAGTCATGTTGCTAGACAACAATGAACCTACGAGCCATGGAGAAGCGATGGTGGGCCCGGATTCCGATAAATGGCTCGAGGCCATATAATCCGAGAGAGGATCCATGTATGAAAACAAAGTGTAGACTTTGGAAGAACAGCTCGATGGTCGTAAGGCTGTTGAGTGCAGATGGATTTTAAAAGGAAGACGGACAATGATGGTAAGTATCACCATTAAGAAAGCTCGACTTGTCGTTAAGAAGTTTTCGACAAGTTCAAGGAGTTGACTACGGTGAGACTTCCTCACTCGTAGCGATGCTAAGAGTCTGTTGGAATTATATTAGCGATTACTGCATTATTTATGAAATCTTGCAGATAGGATGTCGAAACATTGTTTCCTCGACGATTTTCTTGAGGAAAGGTTGTATGTGATACAACCGGAAGGTTTTGTCAATCCTGAAAGATGCTAATAAGTATGCAAAGCTCCAGCAATCCTTCTAAGGACTGGAGTAAGCATCTCGGAGTTGGAATGTACGCTTTGATGAGATGATCAAAGATTTTGAGTTTATACAATGTTTATGAGAAACTTGTATTTCCAAAGAAGTGAGTGGGAGCACTATAGAATTTCTGATGAATATATGTTGTTAACATATTGTTGATCAGAAATGACGTAGAATTTCTGGAAAGCATATAGGGTTATTTGGAAAGTGTTTTTCAATGGAAAGCCTGGATTAAGCTACTTGAGCATTGAGCATCAAGATCTATAAGGATAGATCAAAACGCTTAATGGTACTTTCAAATGAGCACATACCTTGACATGATCTTGAAGGTGTTCAAGATGGATCAGTCAAAGAAGGAGTTCTTGCCTGAGTTGTAAGGTATGAAGTTAAGACTTAAAGCTCGACCATGGTAGAATAGAGAGAAAGGACGAAGGTCGTCCCCTATGCTTAAGACGTAGGCTCTACAGTATGATATGCTGTGTACCGCACCTGAAGTGTGCCTTGCCATGAGTCAGTCAAGGGGTACAAGAGTGATCCAAGAATGGATCACAGGACAGCGGTCAAAGTTATCCTTAGTAACTAGTGGACTAAGGAATTTTCTCGATTATGGATGTGGTAAAAGAGTTCGTCGTAAAGGGTTACGCCGATGCAAACTTTGACACTAATCCAGATTATTCTGAGTAGTAAACTGGATTCGTATAGTAGAACAGTTATTTGGAATAGCTCCAAATAGAACGTGGTAGCTGCATCTAGGAGATGACATAGAGATTTGTAAAGCACACACGGATCTGAAAGGTTCAGACCCGTTGACTATAACCTCTCTCACAAGCATAACATGATCAAACCCAAAACTCATCAAGTGTTAATCACATGGTAAATGTGAACTAGATTATTGACTCTAGTAAACTCTTTGGGTGTTAGTCACATGGGGATGTGACCTTGAGTGTTAATCACATATCGATGTGAATTAGATTATTGACTCTAGTGCAAGTGGGAGACTGTTGGAAATATGCCCTAGAGGCAATAATAAATTGATTATTATTATATTTCCTTGTTCATGATAATCGTTTATTATCCATGCTAGAATTGTATTGATAGGAAACTCAGATACATGTGTGGATACATAGACAACACCATGTCCATAGTAAGCCTCTAGTTGACTAGCTCGTTGATCAATAGATGGTTACGGTTTCCTGACCATGGACATTGGATGTCGTTGATAACGGGATCACATCATTAGGAGAATGATGTGATGGACAAGACCCAATCCTAAGCATAGCACTAGATCGTGTAGTTCGTATGCTAAAGCTTTTCTAATGTCAAGTATCATTTCCTTAGACCATGAGATTGTGCAGCTCATGGATACCGTAGGAGTGCTTTGGGTGTGCCAAACGTCACAACGTAACTGGGTGGCTATAAAGGTACACTACGGGTATCTTCGAAAGTGTCTGTTGGGTTGGCACGAATCGAGACTGGGATTTGTCACTCCGTGTGACGGAGAGGTATCTCTGGGCCCACTTGGTAGGACATCATCATAATGTGCACAATGTGACCAAGGAGTTGATCACGGGATGATGTGTTACGGAACGAGTAAAGAGACTTGCCGGTAACGAGATTGAACAAGGTATCGGGATACCGACGATCGAATCTCAGGCAAGTATCGTACCGATAGACAAAGGGAATTGTATACGGGATTGATTAAGTCCTTGACATCGTGGTTCATCCGATGAGATCATCGTGGAACATGTGGGAGCCAACATGGGTATCCAGATCCTGCTGTTGGTTATTGACCGGAGAACGTCTCGGTCATGTCTGCATGTCTCCCGAACCCGTAGGGTCTACACACTTAAGGTTCGATGACGCTAGGGTTATAAAGGAAGTTTGTATGTGGTTACCGAATGTTGTTTGGAGTCCCGGATGAGATCCCGGACGTCATGAGGAGTTCCGGAATGGTCCGGAGGTAAAGATTTATATATGGGAAGTCCTGTTTTGGTCACCGGACAAGTTTCGGGGTCACCGGTATTGTACCGGGACCACCGGAAGGGTCCCGGGGGTCCACCGGGTGGGGCCACCTGCCCCGGGGGCCATATGGGCTGTAAGGGGGTGCGCCTTGGCCTATATGGGCCAAGGGCACCAGCCCCAAGAGGCCCATGCGCCAAAGGATAAGGAAAGGAAGAGTCCTAAAGGGGGAAGGCACCTCCGAGGTGCCTTGGGGAGGAGGGACTCCTCCTAGCCGCACCCTTCCTTGGAGGAAGGGCCAAGGCTGCACCTCCCCCCCTCTCCCTTGCCCCTATATATATGTGGGGGGTGGGAGGGCAGCCATACCAATGTTCTGGTGCAGCCCTCCCCTTCTCCCAAGTCCTTCTCCTCTCCCGTGGTGCTTGGCGAAGCCCTACAGGATTGCCACGCTCCTCCACCACCACCACGCCGTTGTGCTGCTGCTAGATGGAGTCTTCCTCAACCTCTCCCTCTCTCCTTGCTGGATCAAGGCATGGGAGACGTCACCGGGTTGTACGTGTGTTGAACGCGGAGGTGCCGTGCGTTCGGCACTTGGTCATCGGTGATTTGGATCACGACGAGTACGACTCCATCAACCCCGTTCACTTGAACGCTTCCGCTTAGTGATCTACAAGGGTATGTAGATGCACTCTCCTTCCCCTCGTTGCTGGTCTCTCCATAGATAGATCTTGGTGATACGTAAGAAAATTTTGAATTTCTGCTACGTTCCCCAACATCTGGGCCGGCCAGCTTATGCACGCTTCATGGCTCGACCGTGCTATGTGTATCTCAAGTTGAAGATGCCCGGCCCCAGAGGTGTGATCACCGTTACAGGCAATCGGAAGAAAGCAGAGGAGTGTTTTCAGAAAGGATAAAAGATCGTTCATGCTCATATGTCAGTAGTCGAGCTGCAAGAGTACCAGAAGACTGCTGATCCGAGTGAATTGCTGCGAGCCAAGAAGCCAGCTTCAGAATCAGCTTTTCAGTCGTTCGGTGAAACTAAGCCAGTTCACATTCACCCGACTGACCCCAATGCTGCTCCGACTCACATCTCAACGACGCTCGACTCCAAATAGGAAGAAGCGCTCATCCAGTTCCTTCGTGAGAACTGGGACATCTTCGCATGGAAGCCTTCTGACATGCCTGGAGTTCCCAGGGGGCTGGCTGAGCACCGTCTACGAGTCGACCCGAAGTTCAAGCCTGTGAAAGAACATCTTCGACGGTCCGCCGTCCAGAAGAGGAAAGCTATTGGCGAGGAGGTGGCTCAGCTCTTAGCAGCGGAGTTCATCCAAGAGATTTACCACTCCGAGTGGCTCGCCAATGTTGTCATGGTCCCCAAGAAGGACAAGTCACTTCGCATGTGCATTGACTTTAAACATATCAACCGGGCCTGCCTGAAAGATCATTTCCCTCTCCCCCGCATCGACCAGGTAGTCGACTCGACCGCGGGGTGTGAGCGTTTGTCTTTTCTAGATGCTTATTCAGGGTACCATCAGATCCGTCTGTATGGACCCGACGAGATCAAAACGGCTTTCATCACCCCATTTGGGTGCTTCTGTTATGTCACCATGCCCTTCGGCCTCAAGAATGCTGGAGCCATGTTCATGAGGATGATTCAGAAGTGTTTTCTCACTCAGATCAGTCGGAACGTAGAAGCATACATGGATGATATTGTGGTTAAGTCACGGAAAGGTTCCGACCTGCTGACTGACCTTGCCGAAACCTTTGCTAACTTCAGGGGATATGATATCAAGCTCAATCCATCAAAGTGCACATTCGGAGTTCCAGGTGGAAAGTTACTCGGTTTTCTCGTTTCCGAACGAGGAATCGACGCCAATCCCGAGAAAGTTGGCACCATATTCCGGATGAAGCGCCTTGTGCGTGTGCACGATGTCCAGAAGCTTACAAGTTGCTTGGCCGCTCTAAGTCGATTCATTTCTCGTCTCGGTGAAAAGGCGTTGCCTCTTTACCGACTAATGAAGAAGTCTAACAAGTTCGAGTGGACTCCAGAAGCTGATGCAGCGTTTGCAGAGCTCAAAGCTCTGCTCTCCACCCAGCCGGTGCTTGCTACCCCAATCAGTAAAGAGCCTCTGCTGCTTTACATTGCAGCCACGGGACAAGTTGTCAGTACAGTACTTACGGTCGAGCGGGAAGAAGAAGGAAAGGCCTTCAGAGTTCAGCGCCCAGTATATTATGTGTTTGAAGTTTTGACTCCTTCGAAGTAAAGATATCCCCATTACCAGAAGCTTGTATATGGGATTTACATGACCACGAAGAAGGTTGCACACTACTTCTCTGACCATTCCATTACAGTCGTCAGCGATGCTCCACTGTCAGAGATTTTGCACAACAGAGATGCAACTGGTCGAGTGGCGAAGTGGGCGATTGAACTCCTTCCCCTAGATATCAAGTTTGAAGCAAAGAAGGCTATCAAGTCCCAAGCAACTGCAGATTTCGTCGTCGAGTGGATTCAACAACAGCTTCCGACTCAAGTTCACTCGGAGCACTGGACCATGTTCTTCGATGGATCTAAGATGCTGAATGGTTCCGGTGCTGGGGTAGTATTGGTCTCCCCCCGAGGAGATAAGCTCAGATATGTCCTCCAGATTCACTTCGATTCCTCCAATAATGAAGCAGAATATGAAGCACTCTTGTATGGATTGCGCATGGCCATTTCACTTGGCGTTCGGCGCCTCATAGTCTATGGCGACTCAGATTTGGTGGTTAATCAGGTGATGAAGGAGTGGGACGTCAGAAGCCCAGCTATGACTGGCTACTGCAACGCAGTAAGAAAGCTAGAAAAGAAATTCGAGGGGTTAGAGCTTCATCACATCCCCTGACTGAAAAATCAAGCAGCTGATGATCTGGCAAAGATAGGCTCCAAGAGAGAAGCCATTCCCAACAATGTGTTTTTGGAGCACATCCGCTCGCCGTCAGTCCAGGAGGATCCTTTTACAGAAGAAGCCCCGCAACCGAAAAGTGCCACAGATCCGACTGAAGTCGAAATTCCTGCTGTAGTCGACCTAGTCATGGAGGTCTTGGCAATCACTCCCGACTGGACGATACCATACATCGCGTATATCTTGAGGAAAGAACTTACAGAGGACGAAGAAGAGGCTCGACAGATCGTCCGTCGATCTAAAGATTTCACAGTCATAAAAGGACAGTTGTATAGAGAAAGCGCAACTGGAATCGGTCAGAAGTGCATAACGCCAGAAGAAGGTCAAATAATCCTTGATGATATCCACTCGGGGACCTGTGGTCACCATGCGTCCTCTCGGACCATCGCGGCCAAAGCATACCGAGCGGGTTTTTACTAGCCCAGGGCAAACGAAATGGCGAAAGAGATAGTCGACAAGTGTGAAGGCTGCCAGTTCTACTCCAACATGTCGCACAAGCCAGCATCAGCTCTGAGGACCATTCCACTCATCTGGCCCTTCGCTGTTTGGGGACTGGACATGGTTGGTCCACTGAGAACAGGCAGGAGCGGATTCACACATGTGCTTGTGGCAGTCGACAAGTTCACCAAATGGATTGAAGCCAAGCCTATCAAAAATCTTGATGCTAGCACTGCTATCAGTTTCATTAGAGAGTTGATATTCAGATATGGGGTCCCGCATAGCATCATCACTAACAATGGGTCAAACTTCGATTCAGACAAGTTCAGAGCTTTTTGCGCCTCTCAAGGCACACGAGTCGACTACGCGTCGGTCGCGCATCCCCAGTCGAATGGACAAGCTGAAAGAGCAAATGGTCTGATTCTCAAAGGACTGAAGCCTCGACTGATGCGTGATCTCAAGCACGCAGCAGGCGCTTGGGTCGACGAGCTTCCGTCAGTTTTGTGGGGACTAAGGACCACCCCCGAACCGGTCGACTGGAAGAACGCCATTCTTTCTGGTTTACGGAGCCGAAGCCGTCCTGCCGAGTGATCTACTTCACAACGCCCCCAGAGTCGAGCTTTATAATGAAGACGAAGCAGAGCAAGCCCGGCAAGACGCAGTCGACCTCCTAGAGGAGGAGAGGGAAATGGCTATGATCAGATCGACCATCTATCAGCAAGACTTGCGTCGATTCCATGCCAGAAATGTGAAGAGTCGAGCCTTCCAAGAAGGAGATTTGGTCCTCTGAGTGGATCAACAAAAACCACACAAACTTGCTCCTACTTGGGAAGGCCCCTTCATCGTCACCAGAGTCCTCCACAATGGAGCATATCATCTCTACAACGTTGATCGCCGAATCAACGAGCCACGAGCTTGGAATGCGGAACTACTCCGCCCATTTTACACTTGAATTCTCACTCGGATGAGGTGTAATAAGAAAAACTTCTGTA
Source organism: Triticum aestivum (assembly GCF_018294505.1). NCBI lineage: Eukaryota > Viridiplantae > Streptophyta > Magnoliopsida > Poales > Poaceae > Triticum > Triticum aestivum. Next base: position 212,144,772 of record NC_057806.1, read on the forward strand.
GTTTATTTTTATCAAAGACAAGAGTGTCCTAGTTCTTCCTGTAATAGCTGTCACTTTTGTTTACGTACGAAATCCCCCAGTGGGTAGCTTAGCTGCGAATCCGTTTCGCCTAAGTTTGCAAAAAAATCCTACCGAGTGGTGAGCCAGACTCCCACTCGGGGGCTTAGCTGCAGCCCAGTGCTCGCCTAAGTGTTTGAAAATCCTACCGAGTGGTGAGCCAGACTCCCACTCGGGGGCTTAGCTGCAGCCCAGTGCTCGCCTAAGTATATAAAAATCCTACCGAGTGGAGAGCAAACCTCCCACTCGGGGGCTTAGCTGCAGTCCAAGTACTCGCCTAAGTATTTGAAATTCCTACCGAGTGGTGAGCCAGACTCCCACTCGGAGGCTTAGCTGCAGCCCAGTGCTCGCCTAAGTGTTTGAAAATCCTACCGAGTGGAGAGCAAACCTCCCACTCGGGGGCTTAGCTGCAGTCCAAGTACTCGCCTAAGTATATGAAAACCCTACCGAGTGGTGAGCCAGATTCCCACTCAGAGGCTTAGCTGCAGCCCAGTGCTCGCCTAAGTATATAAAAATCCTACCGAGTGGTGAGCCAGACTCCCACTCGGAGGCTTAGCTGCAGCCCAGTGCTCGCCTAAGTGTTTGAAAATCCTACCGAGTGGAGAGCAAACCTCCCACTCGGGGGCTTAGCTGCAGTCCAAGTACTCGCCTAAGTATATGAAAACCCTACCGAGTGGTGAGCCAGATTCCCACTCGGAGGCTTAGCTGCAGCCCAGTGCTCGCCTAAGTATATAAAAATCCTACCAAGTGGAGAGCAAACCTCCCACTCGGGGGCTTAGCTGCAGTCCAAGTACTCGCCTAAGTATTTGAAAATCCTACCGAGCGGTGAGCCAGACTCCCACTCGGAGGCTTAGCTGCAGCCCAGTGCTCGCCTAAGTGTTTGAAAATCCTACCGAGTGGTGAGCCAGACTCCCACTCGGGGGCTTAGCTGCAGCCCAGTGCTCGCCTAAGTATATAAAAATCCTACTGAGTGGAGAGAAAACCTCCTACTCGGGGGCTTAGCTGCATTCCAAGTACTCGCCTAAGTATTTGAAAATCCTACCGAGTGGTGAGCCAGACTCCCACTCGGAGGCTTAGCTGCAGCCCAGTGCTCGCCTAAGTGTTTGAAAATCCTACCGAGTGGAGAGCAAACCTCCCACTCGGGGGCTTAGCTGCAGTCCAAGTACTCGCCTAAGTATATAAAAATCCTACCGAGTGGAGAGCAAGCCTCCCGCTCGAGGCTTAGCTGCAGCTCAGTGCTCGCCTAAGTGTTCAAAAATCCCACCGAGTGGAAAGCAAACCTCCCACTCCGGGGCTTAGCTGCAGCCCAGTGCTCACCAAAGTTCGGAACACGTCCCAGTCCACAAGGACGGCAAGATGCGAATCGACTGTTACCTTTTCCTTCGGAGCCGCACCACAAATACGAAGTTATTTCGAGTGAAGGCCAAGTTCCACTCGGCAGATAATTCCCGAAGATATTCAACGATAAATCAAGTTCGGATAAAACCCAAAGGTCCAAGACCTCAGATCAAAGTACTCGAGCCCTCGGCTCGACAGAGTTTAACGGTTACAGAATCCACTCGGCATTCCGAGGCAAATTTAAAGTGAAGCATAAAGGTTTTTCATTCCTCAAGCGGAGGACTGGAAGGGGCGACGAACTCGTCCAAGTCGATCCCGTCTGCAATACGATTAGCAGCAGCAATGAAAGTCTCCATGAAGTCTTGAAAGCTGTGCTTCCTAGTATTGGCAACTTGGATGGCGGCCAGCTTTTCTTCTCGCGCCTCCTTGCAATGGACACGGACCAGAGACAGAGCGACATCAGCACCACATCTAGCAGAAGATTTCTTCCATTCCGCCACTCGACTCGGGACTTCATCCAGTCGAACCATCAGGGACTAGAGGTCGTTCTGAAGCGTCGTTCCAGGCCAGAGTGATGTGTCGATCCGCGACATCGCAACCTTCAGCCAAGCAAGATAGTCAACAATGCTGGTAACACGAGACTCCACTCGGAGCACGTTCATAGCAGCCTCGTCCTTCACGAGAGAATTGGCGGGATCCAAGCCTGGCTCCACTCGACTGGTTTCCTCTTCGAAGCTCTGGCAGAATTCTGCAAACACGATTCAAGAATAAGATAGTGGCCTTACGCGGGCTTGGTAACTGCAAGACAGCCGGGTCGGAATAATTACCTTCGAGCATGACGAACAGCTTCTTGGCGAGTCCACCGAGATAAGCCTCCAGATCGTTTACCTTCCCCGCCAGCTCACCCGCCTGGTCGTGCAGAACCATCTTGTCGTTCTTCAGTCGGCTGACCTCTCGATTAGCCGTCTCGAGAGCAGTTTTCAGTCTGGAGTTCTCCTGTTCAAGAGATCCGACCGAAGCCAGTTTCTCTTCTGCAAGCTTCGTTTTACTCGAGGCCTCCTTCTGTGCATCGGCAAGATCTTGATCCTTCTTCTTCAGAGCTTCCTCCAGTTTATCTACAGAACGTCGAGTGAACTCAACATCAAGAATGGGCAAGAAAGGGAAGTCACTCGTCAAGAATGAGAAACCTCGCCAGCCATACCTTTTTCTTCGTCTCGCGCCTTCTGCAGGTTCTGTTGAGCGAGCTTCAAGTCAAGGTCGAGCTGGATCTGTTTGTTCTCCAACTCAGTGTAGAGAGCCACAAGTTCACAGGATTTCTGCAAAAGTCAGTCGACAGAGGTCCAAGATAAGTTGCTTCCGAGTAACCAAGAGACAATGATGATGTTTCTAAGACTACAGCTGAATCAAAAACATTCAGCAGCGGTCTCGGGGACTACACCCAGTGGGTGCACTCAGCGTGCCCCCACTGGTTTTGAAAAAAAAATCGACTGCCCGCAGTCGACCGGATACAGTTTCATTCGACATGGCCTGGCCAGACCGAGTGAAGGAGTAAAACTACAGCAACACAATATAAAGACTACAGTCGACTGCCAGCAGTCCACAGTAGTCTCAGGAACTACACCCAGTGGGTGCACTCAGCGTGCCCCCACTCGACCAAAAAACTTACCAGAAACACCCAGTGGGTGTACAGATTTAAAAGATCTTCGGAAAAGAGATTCTTCAGACAGCATACCCTAACAGAACAAGCAGTGAATCGACTGACCTGGACGTTACTCTGAAGAGCTGAACTCGCGTCATAAGCCGCTTGGCTGGCTTCTCGAACCACCTTGACCTGCTCCATCATGATGCTTGCCTGGCGTATAGCTTCCTTAGTTGCACCCACTTGGTCCTCAGGGACGTGGTGTGTGGCGAAGAGCGAAGGCGGATTTACGGTCGACGTCGAGGACCGCACACTCGTCAGAGGATTGGCGAAAGTCACAGAAGCCCGGGTGGTATCGCCACCGTCTCGAGCTACGGCCTCAGGCGTCGGAGTGGAATGTGGAGTCTCGCCAGCCGACGCTTTCCTGTTCCGCCTCACTCTCAGCGGCGCTTCGTCTTCGTCGTCGGGAAGGTTAATAACATGAGGAGGAGCTATGAGAAAAATTCAATCGACCAGAGTTATAAGAAATCGTCAGTCGATTCAAGGCAGAACATCAGTAATCATACCAGGGTTGGAAGTAACAGCATCTTCCATCTCTTGATCATCGTCCTTGGCGGAGATCTCAGAAGTAGCAGCACTGCAAATTTTGAAAGACCGTCAGTCAGCTCAGTGGATCGACCAAGGATCCGTCCACGGTCGACAAAGGAGAACAAGTTCTATCATTACCCAGAAATGGTAGGGACAGTCATCCTCATCTTGGGCAGAGCCTTGGGTGGCTTGGACGGCACCGCGCGGGGGTGCTTGGGAGCTTTTTCAGTCGGTGCTGGAGAAGAGGTCCGAGGGCGCTTCAACGACTGCCCAACGGGAGCAGTCGCCTTACCACGTTCCCGCGCAGGGTCGTGTTTAAGCTTGGATCGCCTTTCCGAGCGGGGAGGTTCAGCTTCCTCCTCCTCCTCCTCTTCGCTGGAGTCGACGTCGTCGTCTCCCTCTCCTTTGCCGTCAGACTCCCACTCCCCCTGTTCGTCTCCGCTTTCGCCTCCGCTCGCCTCCCCTTCCTCGACCTGCCCCTGTGCTCCGTTGGGCGTCGAGTACATCTTTGCAGTTGCCTGGAGAATAGCAGACAAGTCGAAAGTTAGTCGACCGATTCAAAGAGAGAAAATGAAGAAAGCAAGATCTCAGTTGGGAACACAAGTTCAGACCTGGTCCACGTCGTATGTGCTGTCAAGCGAGGGAACCCTCCTGGCTCCACGGGGGTTGTCTTTGTTCCCTGTGATGCTCGACAGCCACCCTTCTAGCATCTCGTCGGTGACCTCCTCTGGGTGAACCCGAGTGGTGTCGTCGAGACCCGAGTACAGCCACATAGGGTGGTCACGAGCCTGAAGCGGTTGGATGCGTCTCCGAAGGAAGACCTCCAGCAAGTCCATGCCGGTCACGCCCTCTCGGACAAGCTAAACCACTCGACCAACCAGCACCTTGACTTGCGCCTTCTCCTCCAGCAGCACTTTCAGAGAGGCAGGCTTTTGAGCTCGGTCCAGAGAGAAAGGGGGAAGACCAGTCGACTGCCCTGGGGTCACCTGGTCTTGGCAATAAAACCAGGTCGACTGCCAACCACGGACCGACTCGGGAAAAGTGATAGACGAAAAAGAACTTTTACCCCTCATCTGGATCACCAGGCCCCCGCATAGCTGGATCACTTGCGTCCGTTCGTCACTCGACTTGGCTTTCTTTACCGATTGGGAACGGCAAGTGAAGATGTGTTTAAAGAGTCCCCAATGAGGGCGGCAACCCAAGAAACTTTCGCACAAGGAAACGAAAGCCGCAAGATACACGATGGAATTAGGAGTGAAATGGTGGAGCTGCGCTCCGAAGAAGTTCAAAAAGCTCCGGAAAAAAGGATGAGGAGGTAGAGAAAATCCGCGATCGATATGGGTGGCGAGGAGGACGCACTCACCGTCACGAGGTTGGGGTTCGACTTCTCCCCCCGGGAGACACGCAGCTTCATGGGGAATGACTCCCCCCTCGACCATGTCATCAAGATCTTCCTGCCGAATCACCGAGGGCATCCAGTCGCCCTGGATCCAATCCCGGGGCAGAGCAGTCCTCGAGGAAGATCCGCCCCGAGCGGACTTCTTCCCCTTCCCCTGCACCGCCGCCTTCTTCGCGCGCTCCAAAGCCGACGTCTTGTCCTTCACCATCGTCGCCAGCGAGGCTCGAACGGACCTACAGCGCTAGGGTGAGAGCGGAGGTGGCAGAGGACCTTGCGGGGGGAGAAGGAAAGGCGAGAGCACACTGTTGGGGAGCCCCGAGCCGGCAACTTATAAGGAGCCGCTTCCGAGTGGCTGACTGGTAGGCCCAGACGATCCCGTCAAATCCCGCAACAGGCGCGCGCGCGGTACGTGGCGAAAAAGGTGGTGCGGAGATCGAGGAGCTTCCATCCTATTCCATCCGATTACTTCGGCCGCCCCCGTCCCGCTCGCTTCCCCAAATTCAAACCCTGCAAAATCCGCGGGCTACAGAACAACTCATCAAACTGAAGAGACCGCTCGTGCCAGCACTCGGTATTCCACAAGTAAGGAAATTCACTCGACGAGAGACCAAGAATGGATCAAGGTGACCGAAAGAAGTTGACAACGTCATCCGTGACGATTGATCCAGTACAAGACATTTGTATGACGCTAAGAACCAGTCGGAAGGACCCCCAACTCCTTCCCCACTCGAACCTCGATCCATTCCGGGGCTAATGATGAAGCTATGTACCTAGGGTAGGGGCATGGACCTGTCGTAAGAGCCCTACCCAAGGACATCCCTGGAAGAAGTCACCTTTCAATCGACTTGAAGGTATCCCACTCGACGGATTCAAGACACTCGACCAGGGAGCTACCACTCGACTACGAATCCAATCACTCGACTGACAGGAGATCTAAAGTCACTCCGCAAGCAAACGGTCGGCCATTAAATAGTCTCTATGGTCATCATAGCACTTTATTGGGGACATTACCAGTAATGCCCAGTCTTAATGTATTTTAAACCTGCATTACTGATGACCGGAGGGGTCTGGCGAACTCTATATAAGACACCCCCCTCCTCAGTAGTAGGGGTGGGCACCCCTGTAATTCATACACACATAATCCAGTCGACCGCCTCCGGGCACCGAGACGTAGGGCTGTTACTTCCTCCGCGAAGGGCCTAAACTCGTACATCCTGGTGTATTTACAACTTCTCCATAGCTGAGATCTAGCCTCTCCATACATACCCCCCTACCTCACTGTCAGAGTTAGAACCACGACATCAACCGCTTCACCAACTGATGCTCTACATGTCGCGAAGCTAAGTCTAAAGCTCAATCCCATGGCCTTTACATGCCTCTCCCAATTCCATATCAACCATGGGAAGACATTAGCATGGATCTTGTACTTGGATTGCCTAGGACTAGAAATGGAAAGGATTCGGTATTTGTCGTTGTGGACCGATTCTCTAAGATGGCACATTTCATTCCTTGCAACAAGATAGACGATGCTTCACATGTTGCCAATATCTTTTGTAGGGAAATATTGCGTCTACATGGAGTGCCAAAGACGATCATCTCGGACCGCGACGTCAAGTTCCTAAGATACTTTTGGAAGACCCTATGCGCCAAGCTCGGAATCAAGCTACTCTTCTCCACGGCGTATCATCCACAAACCAACGGCCAAATGAAGGTGACCAACCGCACACTCTCCGCTCTACTTCGCGTGCTCATCAAGAAAAACATCAAGGAGTGGGAGGAGTGTCTACCTATCGCCGAGTTCGCCTACAACTGAGCAAGACACTCAACAACCGGCAAGTCCCCCTTCAAGGTCATCTACGGATTCAACCCATTGTCCCCATTGGACATTCTTCCTATACCACTACAAGAGCACATTAATATGGACGCAAGCGCACGTGTGAACCATCTCAAGAAGGTGCATGAAGATACACGACACACAATCGCGCGCCAAGTGCAACGACTTGTGACCAAGCTCAACATCAACAAGCAACCCATGGTATTCGACATTGGTGATATTGTGTGGCTACACCTTCGCAAAGACCGCTTCCCCAACGAACACAAGTCCAAGCTTCTACCTCGAGCGGATGGACCCTTCAAGGTGCTTGCACGCTACAACAACAACGCTTACAAGATCGACCTCCCGCGTGACAAGTACAACATGAGCGACATCTTCAATGTTAAGGACCTCTCGCCCTACCATGGTGATGAAGAATTTGATCCGAGGTCGGATCTTCCCCAAGGGAGGGGAGATGATGCGGAGCATCCCAAGGTCATCCCCATGGACCTACCATCGTCTCACCAAGTGCCTAGCAGACCCATGACATGAGCCCGTGCAAGAGCTCTCGAAATCGAGGTGACATCTCTCCTCTCACAAGTTCACTTTGATGCACATGAGACATGGCTACTACCTCAAATGGAGACATTATGCATACTCAGGTATCAAGGAGTTAGCCATGAAGAAGCTAAGGAGCAAGGAGAATTAGAAGGGGAAGATGGACGTGAAGAAGAAGAGCTGCGGAAAAAGCTACAGGCTCCGGACGACCGGCCCATCCCGGACGTCCGGCCCCTGTCACACTAGCCAAAGGAAACCAGGCCAGCGCATGCTACAGCGGCCGGACGTCCGACCTGGAGCAGACGTCCGACACCTCCCAGGCTCCGGACGACCGACATCGCGCCAACAAAACGGAATCTACAGAAATCCTAGGAAGACCGGATGATCGGACGCCTACGGACGTCCGATGCCATGGCAACAGAACCTAAATCACGGACATCCGAAGATCTACGGACATTCGGACACCCGTGAGCCTCCAGACGACCGGCGCCTAACGGACGTCCGGACCCTGGCTGCGTCCAGTTTCGGGCCGAATCCCATGTATCCCTCTGCTTCTCCCCTCTTTTGCACTAATACTATAAATAGACCTCTCCCTCCTCCTAGTTAGGGTTAGCATTGGTTTAGCTCATACTTGAGATAGAGCTTTGCTCATCCACATCGGATCTACTCCACGAGAGAGACCGCAGCCCCTCTTCGGAGAAGATCCCTTTGGATTCAAGACCTCCTTGCGGAGAAGACCATCAAGACCTCCTCACGGAGAAGACCCGTACCTTTGTATCGTCCTTAGTTGACCGTGGATCGTGTGGTCTCTTATGTACTCAAGGATCTAGCATATGTGTGACTATTTATTGTTGGTTTAGTGATTCTCTCGTGTTTCCCCTCGTGTTTTCCCTCGTGTTCTTCGTGTTCATCACGGGATCTGCTCCTTTTGTGAAAGATTGGCCCCTAGGGTTCCTACCCTACATCATGAGGGGTGGCCGACTGGCGAACCACCGCGTGCTTCATCCACCGCTGGAGCCGCGAACGACCGGATCGCTTGCGACGGCGGACCGCGGGGAGCGAAGACCGCTTCCCCAACGAACACAAATCCAAGCTTCTACCTTGAGCCGATGGACCCTTCAACGTGCTCACACGCTACAACAACAATGCTTACAAGATCGATGTAACGCCCCGAGATCGATGCGCCAGATGTCGTCCAGTTATTCACCGTCTTTGCCATGTCATTTGTTTGTGTGTTGCATATTGCCATGTCATCATGTGCATTGCATCCTCATGTTTTCAAAACTTGCATCCGCCCGGGTCTTCCAGTTCTCTCTGTTGTCTGTTCTGAGCTCAGACACACTCGCACGCACCCGCGGCATGTCCGAATATTATTTTATAACTGGCATAAAAATGTTCTCGGAATGGGTTGAAAGTTGGCGTGCGGTCTTGTTATAGTGCAGGTAGACCGCCTGCCAAATTTCGTCACATTCGGAGTTCGTTTGGTAGCCCAACCATCATCTGTAGCGGCACCGTTCCCGGTTAATTCGTCGGACGTTTCGGTCCCCGAAACCACCGCCGGGCCTCTCCTTCTCTTCTCTCCTCTCAGCCCACAAGCCTCCTACACAGCCCACCTGCAGCCCACCTAGTCCCCCTCTGTTCGGAGCCGTCCGATGGTGATCAAACGGTCCAAAAACCCCTCCTAACCCCCTAACCCTAGCCTCTGTCTATATATAGACACCTCCCCGTGCCATTTTTAGCCTCCTCCCACCTCCTCCTCGTTTTCCGTGCAGCCAACCACCTCCCACGGCTCCACCGTCGCCACTTGTCGCCGACCTAGAGGCCAGCGCCGCCGCCCGCAGCCACTCTCCACCGCGGCCCGCCAGGCCCACGGGGAGCCCGCCCCGGGCCTGATCCCCGCGCCCTTGCCTCGAGCACCAGACCGGGAGACGGGCTCCCGATCCAGTGCGTCGCTGCCCCGATCTCTCCTCCCTCGTGTCCCCACCATCCGCCGCCAGCGACCAAGGTCGTCGGAGCACGCCCGCCTGCGACCTCCTCCGCCGCCCACGCGTCCCTGCTCCTCCGCCGCCGTCCGCTGCCTGCATCGTCGGAGCTCGCGCCGGACCTCGCCACCTCGCCGCCCGCAAGCTCTGTCCACCGCCGCCGTTAGCCGGATCCGGCACCAGCCGGCCGGATCTGCCAGTCCTCGTCGCCCCTGACCTCCGCCTCTCGACGCCCTGTCCATCGTCGCCATCGGCCGCCTTTGCCCTTGCCTCCCTCGATCCAGGCAGGATCGAGGAGGACGACGACTACGCGTGGGCCGCCCCCTCCCCAAGGCTCAGCCTGCCAGGCCGACGGCCCGGTCCGCCTCCTCGTCGGCCTGCCCGACCTCCTCCTCGATCGGGCTTGGCCCATGGTGAGCAGCCCCGCTATCCTTCGCCCCATGCGCCTGATAGTATTCCACGCTCACTCTGTTTCTTTCCTGAAATGGCTAAGTCCCTGAGTTTTCATATCATACATGCATGTTGTGATGCTTGTAACTCTGTGCATGTTGGTCCGATTGTTGTTTATGATATGTCGAAATGTTCATCTCTGAGTGCTCTAGATGATGGTGTAGTTTTCATGCATGTTACTGTTCAAGTTGATGCCTTAATCATCATCGCAAAAGTGCTAAATGATATAATCTGCTGGAAATTGTTGTAACTTGCTGATTTGTATTTTTCATAGTTTATCTTTTGAGCATCATGTCAACATGTTTAATGAGCATATTCATGCCATCTTTATAGTGGTGAATCCTTGTATTTTTATATATCCTGTGGTGACTAGCACAAGCATGCAATGTAGGGTACTTGTTGTTGCTGTTTTCAGTGACGATGTTTTCTGCTAAGTCTGAACCTACTACATTATGTTGCCATGTTAACTTGATGCTACAAGTGAATCCATGCATAATCTGGAGATGCTCAGTAAGGATATTTTGTATATATTGTTATGCGCTATCCATTTATGCCCTTGTTTGCAATTATAGCCTACTATAGCTTGTCATTACCATGCTCTCAAATTGCTAAATAATGTTCCTGTCAGCCTATTATCAGTAAGTTCAGTTTTGCCATATGAATAGCTAGTGTTCTATGCATCCTATGACCATGTTCTTCCATGAGTACTTGCACAAATATGCCTTCTTGCTGTTGGTTACATTCATATGCCATGAAATGCTTTGTGGTGAGTTGCTCAAGCTTGAAAACATGCCTACTTGTCGCTGTTCCAGCCATGTTCAGTTTATTTCACTAAGTCTGTGAATCTGTTATCGTTTGCAACATTGCCATGATGTTTTGAGCATGTTCTTGTGTTTTCTAGCAGTAGCTCAGTGTTCATGTTTTGTAGTGCTCTATATGTACATGCTTGCCATGCCATTTGATGCCATGAAATGTTCCTGTAGCATTTACTTTTGTTGTCCCAAAGTATGCATCATGAATCTGTTTTCAGCCTTGCTTTGTTTTTCACTAAGTCTGAGAATCTGTTATGTCTTGCTTACTTGTCTTGATGAATTCCATTGATCTAGAGGTTATATGGAGATGCTTAGTGATCATGTTTTGCCATGTTCACCCTGTACTTTAATGCCATGATTTTGCTTGTTATGTTCTTGCACTGTAGCATCATTGTTTCATGCCTCCAACATGTCAACATGTTATTTCTGCTCACATGTATGCCATGTTTTTCACTAAGTCATAATCGTTGTTATAAAGTTGCTTCTTGCATTGATCATATTGGTTTAATCTTGATGCCTATGAACCTGAACCTTGATGTTATTTGAAGCATGTAATCTGTACTTTGAGTGCATGTCATGTTTGTGCATATCTTGTTCTTGTAGCATGTTGTTATGCTGCTTGTAAGATGCCTAGTTGCTGTTTTGGACAGCTTGTCCTTCAAACTTGTTTCGTGTGTGTGTGTTGAACCATTGCTTCATTTGGAGCATGCTCTACATGAAACTTGCTTGGTTTTGCATGTAGTTTCATCATGCCATGTTGCATCCATGTTTTCGAGTGCTTGTGATTGTGTTTTGCTTTCTTTTGCATTAATGCCATGTGTAACTTGTTCTGCTCATATCTTCTAGGTCGTAGCTTCGAATTAAACGAACTTTATATGTAACTTGACTAGAAAGACATGTAGATCATCTTGGTGCACTTTAACTTGCTGTTTATCAACTTTAACATAATGTTGTGTTCAGATCTGGACCAATTTCGAAATTTGCATATGAGGACTTACCGAAATTGTTATATGTTGTTTCCGGCCTCATTTAAACTTGCTTTGATGTGTTGTTCTTGTATGCATCATCTCTTGCCATGAGTAGCATCATTTAGAGTTGTCATGCATCATACTTGGTTGAGCATCATGCCATGTTTATGTGTTGTGTGTTTACCATGTTGTTTGCTTCTTTTCGGTTGTGCTTCTTCTCGTTAGTTCCTGTCTCGTTGCGATCGTGGGGATTCGCTCGACTACGCTTGGTTCGTCCACGTGGCTTCGTCTTCTTCATGGACTCGTTCTTCTTCCTAGTAGGATTTCAGGCAAGATGGCCGTTACCCTGGATACCACTACTATCTTTGGTTTGTTAGTTGTCTCGATGCTATCGCTATGTTGCGCTACCTACCACTTGTTTCTCAAGCCTCCCAAATTTCCATGATAGTCTCTGACCTTTTTCACCATCCCAGCAAACCGTTGTTTGGCTATGTTATCGCTTTGCTCAGCCCTTCTTATAGCGTTGCTAGTTGCAGGTTGTTCCATGTTGAGACATGGATATCATGGGATGTCACAATATCTCTTATTTAATTAATGCATCTATATACTTGGTAAAGGTGGAAGGCTCGGCCTTTTGCCTGGTGTTTTGTTCCACTCTTGCCGCCCTAGTTTCTGTCATACCGATATTATGTTCCTTGATTTTGCGTCCCTAACACGATGAGGGTTTATGGGCCCCTCTTGACAGTTCGCTTTGAATAAAACTCTTCCAGCAAGGCCCAACATTGGTTTTACCATTTGCTCAACATAATAACTAAATATGATAATAAATTTGACGCATAGGGAGTTAGCGCTACCCGAGGTTCGTTATTCAACCTAATACAGGGGGGCCAGTGTTGATGGTGTTGGTCCCAAACGGGCAGCCTGCGGGGCCACCTCGGGGAAACTCGAGGGCTGGTTTTACTCGTAGCTTGTCCCATCCGGTTGTGGCCTGAGACGAGATATGTGCGGCTACTATCAGGGTGTCGGCACGCCGGGAGATCTTGCTGGACTTATTTTACCATTGTCGAAATGTCTTGTGCACCGGGATTCCGAGTCTGATCGGAGGGTCCCGTGATGGAGGATTGTCTCCGCGGATCGTGAGCTTGTCATGGGCTAAGTTGGGACACCCCTGCAGGGTTTAAACTTTCAAGAGCCGCGCCTGCGGTTATGTGGCAGATGGGAATTTGTTAATATCCGGTTGTAGTGAATTTGAAGTAAACTCAATTAAAATACACCAACCGCATGCGTAACCGTGACTGTCTCTTTTCGGGGAAGTTCGAGAGGAGAACACGGTTGGGTTATGTTTGAACGTAAGTAGTTCAGGATCACTTATTGATCATTACTAGTTTGCGACCGTTTGCGTAGTTTCTCGTCTTATTCTTGTATTCGTAAGTTAGCCACCATTCGTTGCTTAGTCGCTTGCTGCAACCTCACCACTTGTCCATTCCATACCCATTAAGCTTTGCTAGTCTTGATACCCATGGTAATGGGATTGTTGAGTCCTCGTGGCTCACAGATTACTACAACAACAGTTGTAGCTGCAGTAATGCGATGATCCGACGTGAGAGCGATGTTTACTTGTTTTGGAGTTCTTCTTCGTCGTCGTCGATCTTGGGATAGGTTCCTGGTCGGCAGCCTGGGCTAGCAGGGTGGATGTCGTTTGAGTTTCTGTTTGTGTTACATCCGTAGTCGGATGTTGTTCTCATGTATGATGTTTGATGTATTCATGTGGCATTGTATGCCTTTTGTATGTATCCCCAACTATTATATAATGGTACGATGAAATGATATCCACCTTGCAAAAGCGTTGCAATATGCGGTTCTATCCTTGATGGGACCTTCGAGTTCCTTTAGGATAGGGTCGCATATTGGGCGTGACAATCGATCTCCCGCGCGACAAGTACAACGTGAGCGACGTCTTCAATGTCAAAGATCTCTCTACCTACCATGGTGATGAAGATTTCGATCCGAGGTCGGATCTTTCCCAAGGGGTGGAGATGATGCGGAGCATCCCAAGGTCATCCCCATGGACCTACCTACATCTCCCACGACACCACTTGGACCAATGACAAGAGCTCGAGCAAAGGCTATCGAAGATAAGGTGAACTCGCTCCTCTCCGAACTACCACTTTCTACACATGAGACATGGCTACTACCTGAGGCGGAGACCCTATGTGTGATTAGGTGCTTGGAGGAAAGCCATGGAACAGCTACACCCAACGGACAAGACGACGAGGACACCAAGTACAAGGACCAAGAGAAGGAGTTGCCAGGAAGTCTCCCGCCACTGGACGGCCGAGGCTTGTCGGACGTCCGACGCCTGGAGCATCAGCCAGCCAAACAAGTCCCAGCTAGAGAACGCTCCGGCGGTCGGACGGCCAACGCCGACCGGACGTCCGACACGCTCCTGCCTTCGGACGACCGAGCCCCTCTGGATGACCAGCACCACCATCATAGAACCAAAACGTCAGAAGTATGGAGACCATCGGACGACCGACGCCCCGGACGTCCGACGCCGGCCGGAAATTCGAGACCGACCATCCCGAGCCAAAACGTCGGACTTCCAACAAGTACTAGACGTCCGGACGCTCGCGAGACACCGAACGACCGGTAACTGTTCGGACGTCCGACGCCTGTGTGTTGACAGCGTATTGGGCCGAGACCCATGTACCCCTTCATCCACTTAGACTATATATACTCCTCCTCTTCCCTCTTTCTAGGGTTAGCATTGGTTTAGCTCATACTTGAGATAGAGCTTTGTTCATCCATCCGGATCTACTCCACCGAGAGAGACCGCGGCCTCTACGGAGAAGATCCACCTTGGATTCAAGACCCCTAACAGGAAGACCTTCAAGACCTCCTCACGGAGAAGAACTTGCTACTTGTATCGTCCCTTGTTGATCATGGATCATGTATCTCTTTGTGTTTCGAGGATCTAGCACATGTGTAATCGAATCTTGTTGGTTTGAGTGATTTCTCTCGTTTTCCCCTCGTGTTTCCCTTCGTGCTCTTCATAGGATCCGATCCAATCGTGAAAGATCGGCCCCTAGGGTTCCACCCTACATCACCATGTCGTTCAACCCCGAAGATCTTGTGTGCCTAAACATTCAAAAGAACCGCTTCCTGGAACAACGAAAGTCAAAGGTTCTACCCCGAGTCGATGGTCCCTTTAAGGTACTACAACGTATCAACAACAACGCCAACAAGGTCGACATCCCCATCAACATGTACTCCATAAGTGACACCTTCAACGCCACCGACTTAGCCTCTTTCAATGGCACATTTTTTATCTGGGAGCGGATTTGCCCCAGGAGGGAGATGGTGTGGAGCACCCTGTGGACATCACCAACAGCTACACCTCCAAGTGGATCTTCTACAAGAGCTCATGCACGTGCTATTCAAAACAGGTGCCATCTCTCCTCTTTGAGCTTTCTATGCATTTGAATGAGATATGGCTTCTACCTCAAAGTGGAACTCTATGTGTGCTTAGGCACAATGGCATTGGCGCTAAAGAAGCAGAGAAAAAGGACTACCCCTCGGAGCAACGATAGTGGAAGAGGAATCGTGAAGATGAAGGCAAAGAAGGTCAAGCGAACCAAGTGCCCAGGAGGTCCCCTGGAGTCTCCGGACCAACCTCCAGCCAAGGGTGCAAACCTTTTGTTGCCCCCCAAACCCTGCCCCAGAGGTGGTCGAGAGACTCCGTACCACGGAACCCATCCAGACCAACCTCCCGGCAGGGTGCAAAGCTACTAATGCCCTCGACCCTCCGAATCATGGACCCTGCCTGCAAGCAATGACTTGGGTGCAGCCCGTGTATCCTCTCCTTCCCACTTCTCTCTGTGGCCTAGACTATAAATACTCGCCTCCTACCTCCTCACTAGGGTTAGCAAAGTATATTAGACAAACTAAAAGAAGACTTTGCTCGTCTAGCCTCTCCATTGGAGATCTAGACCTCTAATTGGAGAAGAATCCCAACGGATTATCAAGACCTCCTTGAGGGAGATGATCCATCTTGGATTCAAGCCCCCATCTCCCTACTTGATTGGGAAGAACCTACACTTGTTGCTACTTCCCTAGTTGCTATTAGATCTTATGTATCTTGTGAGGTTTGAGGAGTGGATGTGTAATTTGGATCTTATCTGAGTGTTCTTCTTAAGTCTTGTGTTCATCTTTTTCCACCTCCAAGTTGTGAAAGATTGGGAACCTAAGGGATTGGCCGTACATCACCTAGTCTAGCGAGGAGACATTTCGGTTTTCATCCAGTTTTCCTCGATATAAGTAGCCTATTTTCGATTCTTCTTTTTTGGCACTCACTTTTATGCAATGCATTCCTCATTTCAAATGTTCTTGTAATATCCTTTTGTAACCAATGTAATCAATGGATCATATCCTTTTGTAATCAATGCAATTAATGGATTTGGCAGCTGTCCTGCCCACATTCAAAAATGTAAAATGACAACCCACTCGGAACAAGCCAAGCTTTATATGTCAAGCCTGTAGATCTTAGCAGGTCTTTGATTCCAGAGAACACATTTAAGACATAGTTTTTAGACCATATAGAACATTCCTGATAACAATCACCCCTTTAATTATTTTAGAGCATAGTTGGAATTAACATTGTTCCCCAAAGGAAGACATTATAACAAGCTAATGAATTAAGGACAGATCAACACAGTATCCTGGTTGAACCAAATAAAACAGACTACAATAAACAGATCAGGTATTGTTCCGATTACATGGATACAAAAGAATAGACCAAAACATGCATCTATTATCCGTCAACATACAACGCAAGTATACAAACAGAACTAAATGTAGACCAACCACAAATAGTGTACCATCTGGATTTGCTATTGGCGACCCTTTTTATCCACTCTTACAAGGGTGTGCATTGTCGTGGCAAGGGTGCCACGGATTTTGCAAGAATTGACACACATCATCTGATCTTGAACACCCACAGTGGCCAGACAACTACGATGAACCAGAAACTCCAAACGTTTGATAATGACACCACCAGCTTATCTGATAGTTGGAATTGAGGAAAAACAGAGTATTTATCACTTGATATTGCCACAGCTCATGAAGTTCCAAAGGACAGAATCATGGAAACTTGGATACTGAACAACATGATATTACGAAGTCAGCTGAGACTACGAGAATCAAGATGTACTCCCTCCGTTCCTAAATATAAGTCTTTTTAGACATTTCAAATGGAATACAACATACAGATGTATGTAGACATATTTTAGAGTGTAGATTTACTCATTTTGCTCTGTATGTAGTCATTTGTTGGAATCTCTAGAAAGACTTATATTTGGGAACGGAGGGAGTACAAAATTATGAAAAGGACAACAGGACAGTGATATATAGAAATGGGAAATAACAACGTACAACTTGTTTCTTCACTCCAAAGATTTGAGCAGACGGAATAAGCCAGCCGCTTCCCTTATTCGTGAGAACTCTATGCAGAATGCCTGTACCTCAATGAAAAGATCTTGAACTGCATGTAGAAAACCATGCACGACCATAACTAACGTCTCATGGCATTTAAAAATCATGAACTGCAACCACTTCAGCTGGTGACTTCAACTAGCACTAGCTGGCCCAAAACTAATTATTTAAATACAGTTTATGCTTCTTTCACTAAGAGGGCATCTGCGATTCCCAGAAAATAGGTCAGCTCTTGTCAGAAACAGGGAAAATTTCTACGAATCAAAGAGGCCGTAAATGCAGAACAAAGAAAATATTATTTCATGTAAAAAATGAATACGAGATTTATCTAACCATTCCAAAAGAGAACTCAGCTTTACCTAACCATGCAAACAATTAGCACATGGTTTTACAGATCTACCCAGTATCAACCACATTTCTAGCCACTATGATTTTTCGTGCTCGGAGGCACAATATGGAACTTGATATCCACTTCATCCAAATGGTTTTTAATCAAACTCTAATGGTAATTGGCCAAAATCAGGTAACCACTAGCTGAAAAATCACTCTATTATGCACGATGATAAGAATGGAAAATCAATTTGATCAAATCAGTAAAAAAACATTTAGAGAAAATGATAAAGCATTTTAGTACAACATGCAACAACAACAAAGCCTTTAGTCCCAAACAAGTTGGGGTAGGCTAGAGCTGAAACCCATAAGATCTTGAAAGCAACTCATGGTTCTCGCACGTGGATAGCTAACTTCCACACCCCTTTCCATGGCTAGTTCTTTGGTGATATTCCAGTCCTTCAGATCTCTCTTTACGGACTCCTCCCTTGTCAAGTTTGGTCTACCCCAACCTCTCTTGAGATTATCAGCCTGCTTTAGCCGTCCGCTATGCCCTAGATCTTTTGGGGGCCTAAGCTGAATATGCCCAAACCATCACACACGATGTTGGACAAGTTTCTCTTCAATCAGTGTTACCCCAACTCTATACCGTATATCATCATTACAGGCCCGATCCTTTCTTGTGTGGCCATACATCCATCTCCACATGCGCATCTCCATTACACCTAACTGTTGAACATGTCGACTTTTAGTCGGCCAACACTCAGCGCCATACAATATTGCGAATCGCCGTCCAACCTGCCTTTTAGCTTTTATGGCACTCTCGTCACGAGAACGCCAGAAGCTTTGGCGCCACTTCATCCATCCGGCTTTGATTCAATGGCTCACGTTTTCATTGATATCACCATCCTTCTGCAGCATTGACCACAAATATCGAAAGGTGTCCTTCTGAGGTACCACCTGCCCATCAAGGCTAACCTCCCCCTCATAAGTAGTACTAAAACCGCACCTCATGTACTCAGTTTTAGTTCTACTAAGCCGAAAACCTTTTGATTCCAAGGTTTGTCTCCATAGCTCTAACTTTCTATCAACCCCTATCCGACTATCCGACTATCATCAACTAGCACCACATCATTGCAAAGAGCATACACCATGAGATATATCCGTGTATATCCCTTGTGACCTCATCCATCACCAAAGCGAAAAGTTAAGGGCTCAAAGCTGCTGTTCGAACACTTGTCACAACATTATTGTACATGTCCTTGATGAAGGTAATGTACATTGTTGGGTCTTTGTGTTTTTCTCCAAGGCCCACCACATGACATTTCGAGGTATCTTATCGTAGGCCTTCTCCAAGTCAATGAACACCATATGCAAGTCCTTTTGCTCCTTGTATCTCTCCATAAGTTGTAGTACCAAGAAAATGGCTTCCATGGTCGACCACCAAGGCATGAAACCAAACTGAATTTTTGTCACGCTTGTCATTCTTCTTAAGCGATGCTAATGACTCCCATTGCATGGGTTCTAAATTCCATAAGGTGCTCTATCTTAGATATTTTATAACTAAATGCAAAACCGGCAAGTAGCTAAAGAAAATGTGCATTTCAACATACTGTACGAGTACAGGAATAAGGCTAAATAAACAAACATCAATTACCTACAAAGATGTGCAGTGCAAGAAAGAATGTCAGATAGAACTGTGGAAGCATAGCTGTGCAATGATCATTTATATTAAGTAAAAGTAGAGGTGGGGCAGCAGGGGTACAGTTCTGTTATCATACTCTTGAATCATTATGGATCAAGAAGGCAAAATTAAATAGTTAATAATCAATGAGAACTCAATAATATAAATGACAGTGTATAGATTAAAATCTCTGTAAAGCACACAGAACATGCTCACCGTTAATAATCTGATTTCGGATGAGGCTCTGGAGGAAAACACAAACCAATCTCACCAGTCTGTTCTGCATGTACTTATCCTGCAAGGGAAAATGATTATATGTAACGAATTTGGCGATATTTGAATCTTTACCAAGTGACATGACCATTACAAAATCATTAGCCTCTAAGCGAACAAAGATTTTCTTATGAGTAGACAATGTTTAATAAGTACACAAATTATTCATCAGTGATGCAAAAAGTAGAATAAGAGCTGCCATACACATGGGTTAGCAAAAATAGCTGTCAATTATGCAAGCATTTAACTCACAAAACAAGACAGTGGCTTATTCAGTTATTCACGTGGGCAAAATAACCTGAACACAACAGTAACTAACCACATCCCAATATGTGCATAGACAAGGAATCATTAAATATATTAACTTACATAACACAACAGCCTAGCCACTTTCGAAGCATTCAAGTAAGCGCAAAGACAGAAAATATAGCAATAACCTCTCCTTTGATTTTCTTTTTCCATGGAAAACAAATTTCAAACGGTTCAAAGAGAATGTCCTGAGGCCGATGACAGTAATAGTGAAATAGAGGGAGTGACTGAATAAAAGCTAATCAACATGCCAAGGTTTGATATCCCCATGGGAAAATGCAAATAAGGTTAAATTGTGTAACTATAGGCTCGAATCTTTACCTAATAATAAAGGAAAGAAGATTTCATAGTTCTCCATACGTTGATTTCTTGATATATTTTTACTATTCAAGGTGGTACTATCTGTTTCGCTGCGTTCGATTTTCCTTTTCCTATATGTGGCTGATTCGCTCAGTTGGGCCTCGGGTCGGCCTGTATCCATGCTCAAAATCGAGTCCGTTGTAGATTGATTGTACATCGAATCGAATAATCCCACCTTGCTTCAATGAATCGAATCTCACCGATTCAAATACGTCCCAGGTTATCCCTTGCATCAACCAGCCTCCTCAAGAATCAAGAAAAACACATGAGAACAGTGGAGAGGCCGATAAGAAGCACAGGCAAAGGCTGGACTGTGGTCTGCTCGAGAAGAGATTGGGGGGGGGGGGGGGGGGGGGGGGTCGAACGCCACGGCGGGGCCAGAAGAGGAAGGCGCACGGGAGACAAGGCAGCGTCGAAGGTGGTCAGTGGAGGGTACAGGGGCTCAAAGTTGTGGCGCAGGTTGCCGACGCCACGGCTACAGGAGGCGAAGCCGGCGCTCGGGACGACCGGCCAGGGGAGGTGCTGGCACGGTGAAGGGCTAGAAGGCCGACGCTGCGGCTACAGGAGGCGACGCAGTCGCTCGGGAGGCCAGCCTAAGGTTGTGGAGGGTGTGCTAGCAGGGTAAAGAGCTTGCCAGCAAAGCTAAGGAGGTGTGAGGCGCACGATCTCTGCGTGGCTGTGCAGTGCGTGTGTAGCGGCGCGTGAGGGAAGAGACGAGGGAGGGAGTGAGGATCGGGCTTTTTTTTAGGAAGTGGGGATCAGGCTATTTTTAGAGTGGGAGCTAGCTCGGCCTGGTGGGCCCGTTCCCGAAGGCTTAGGGAGAGAGAAAAGATTTGGTGCCGGCCCAGTCAAACAGAAAAAACAGTTTCCATATTTAAAAAAACAGAAAACAAAAGAAAAAACAGAAAATGGAAAAAGGAAAAGGTAGGGTCCACAAATTACAAAAACATCCATAACTTTATTATAAATTACAACACAGATGTTTGGAAGGTTTGAGTTTAATTCAAATTGGCAACATGACAAGTAATACAAAAACCAACTCACACAAACATCCATAACTTTATTACAAATAGGTATGGGCTGTTATGACATTGAAGGGGAGGAGGCCGTATATATGCACGTGTAAGATATATATTTTCTATGCAAAGCTTTTTTCTACTCCGTGGGTGCCTGATCAGAGTTAATTGCAGCTGATGGTGGTTTCTTTGTGTGGTGACATGAGTCACATGACCAAACACGGCAGTTAAGAATGCGCAGGGAGGCAACTTGGGGGCTTGGGGCGGATCGCACGCAACTGACTGGTCGGCCTTCATGCGGCCACGATAAATAGATGTATAAACTCTAAATTTGTGAGGTCTGCTTGATATTATGCATTTAAAGTTAGTGAGAATTATATGTGCAAGCAAAACCCTATGTGCACATGAAAAAGGAACATTTAGCTTCTCGGTTTCGCCAGGTGTGAAATAATCAATCCGCTATTTTTCCATTCATTGATCGAGGGGATTTAAGAGTTTTGTTACGTCATCGTACACCAGAGAAGGCCCATGAGTTATTCAATCTACTTTTCCTTTCAATTGAGGAGATTTAAAGGTATGAAGTTTCTGAATATTGTAGGAAACATAAACCATTTTTTAAATCCTGAAGAGTTTTTTGAAAATGATGTACACTTTCAGAAAAACGCAAACAAAATTTGAAACAGGAACATCTTTTAAAATTCACAAACATTTTTTGGAAACACCAAATTTTTCATAAAAAATAGCACGTGCCAGCATAGTCTTTTATTGGCACATGCAAGTTACCTCCGGCAATAATTTGTGGAGTCCCTCGTTCTGCTCATGATTCTCGAGACAACTTCCTTATTCTCACACAACCTCCTTATTTCCAGAAACCCTTAGAGACATATAAAAACTGGTGTGATTTAGTATAAAATTCCAAGATGGGACTGTTCCTATCATAATTGCAAGCTAGCTGAGCTGGTTTTATCTGTCAGCACAATAGGGAAGGTTCATAGTTCAATCCCCTCGCGCCCTTTATTTTTTTTCTGCTCGTCCGTCCGAAAGAAAAAGAAATACATGGTAGGTCCAGTTTGGCCCACACCAGGGATAACCAAAAAAATTGGGGAACTACGTGTAGAATGGACGGAACAAAATCTATACGTATATTTTTTTTCTTTTCTTAGGGCAGCTGCGTGGGAGCTACTATATGACGCTAGTTGCGTCAAATAGCGCGTGGGATGCACAACAGTTCGCTTCTGGGCCAGCCCACTGGCAGGCACCAAAATAACCTGTGTTTGCAAGGCATGAGTAATAATCCAGAAAAATGACGTGTTGAACGATTGAACACATGACCTTAAACAGTGACGGCGCCACGGTAGGGGCGACTATGGTCGGCCGCCCCGGGTAGCCGAAATCCCGTATATGAATAATACGATTCGTTTTGTACTCCACGGTCACGCACAAGCCCAGTAGCAGTCCACATCCCCAATCTGCTAGCCCGGCCACACCCCAATTCTCAAATCGAGCCACGCAGCCAGGGACTAGCGAGACTAACCTAGCCGCCACAGAGCTCTGCCTCGGCGGCGGCCCGGCCGCCGGCCACCGGGCACCTGGTCCAGAGCCAATCCATTTCCTTATGTTGTTGACCTTCATTTTCTGTAGGTAGTCCAACTCCAAGCGCAATCAGACAATCAGCAAGTAGTCCAACTCCAATACTTGTTCCAAGACATACTCTATATTGATATCCAACTTGTTCACCAAACAACAACCGCCGTCAATGAAGAGTACTGTAGATCGGAGTGATCCAACCTGAAAACACACGAACATAGATAAACACGAACAAATCCGAGCAAATCCACCAAAGATAGATCCGCCAGAGACACGCCTCCACACGCCCACCGACGATGCTAGATGCACCACCGGAATGAGGGCTAGGCAGGGAGGACCTTATTCCATCTTCAGCCAGCCGCCGCCGTCCCGCCTTCCAAGCAGGACAATAAATCTCGAAGACACATCTAAAAACGGAACCCTCTCACGGGTAAAGGCGGGATCCATGACACCCTCATGGCCCTAAGACCATTGGAAACAAGGCGGAACGGCGACAGCGCCGGCGGGAGGCAGAGATCCCTAATTTTTTGGGAGGAGGCGGCCACAAGGTAGGATTCCCGAAGGTGCTCTCATGTTAGTAGTTCTCTATGACATTCATGTTAGATTTTGTGATTTTTGGTGCAACATCGCCTAGCTGTCAAGAATCTCAAACTGTTCTTAATCATTGGTTATGTTAATTTTTGAGTGCATCTAGCTTCATATTTGAATTTTATGAGTTTTGGCTCAGCGGACTTGAGTTTGTCAATCAAATAATTTGTACCTCAAATGTTCCGCCCCGGCTAAGTTCAATTCCTGGATCCGCCACTGACCTTAAAGACCCGACCATGTGCCGCTAGCCACGGCAACAAACGCCTACTGCTAACCAATGGCCAGCACGAATATTTAATAACACAGTGCAATGTTGGATTTAAAATATTTTTTGAACTTTTAAAAAATATGAATTGCTAAATATTCTTGGAAAACATTTTTTGAAATTACGAACAATGTTTTTAATATCCTGTCCATTTGGAAAAAAAACATGAACAAAATTTGAAAAACATCGATTTCTGAAGACATGAACCTTTTATCAAAACCCAAATATTTTTTTAATTTGTGACCAACTTTTGAAAGTGGAACATGTTTTGAACATTCCGAACAATTTTATAAATTGTGTTTCTAAACGCGGACATTATTTTGAATCTGTGAACATTTTACTAAAACAATAATATATTTCAAATTTTGATTATTTTTTAAAATACAAGTTTTTAAAATCCCAAACAATTTGGTAATATTTATGAATCTGAAAAAAATGGAACGAGAAAATAAATTAATTTTCCAAACATTTTATAAAAGGGGAAGACAATATTGTAATTCAAACATTTTTCGAAAATTTGACAAAAATTCAAATTCTGAACTTTTTTGAAAATTTTGAATTACAAAATAAGGTAAAAATTAAATTAAATTTGGACGGGAAAACAAAACGGGCCGGCCCAGTCTTGGAAACCTGGGCGAACTCCGACTATCTACCGCACAGGGCGAGAAATAGGCCTTTTGCGGCTACATGGGCAGGCAAATAAGTGGGCTGGCTTCCGCTGGGCCACAGCATGTGAGGGCCAAGACGAAATTCTCGATTGCTAAAAAAACAGACGGACGCACAAAAATTTAGTACCACCTCGGATAGAAAAATAAATTTCGACGGTGAACGGATGAAAAAACTGGAGAAACGCACCTTGCTTTATTAGTAAAAAAAAGGTATAGATATAGATTAGATTAGAAGAACAGTGAAGAGATGGACAGCACGCCGACGAGTTAGTTGATTGACTTGTCAGGAGTTAGTGAGAAAATACTAGAAGATTATGTATTTATTTCATACAATACTAGGTATAATAGGCCAGTAATTTCCCCATGCATGCGTTTTAGTCTATGAAGCAGATTTTTTTTTACATAATCACATTGTTTTGCTGCTTTGATGATTGATTTTCGTACATGTAAACAACCATGTAGTTATTTACTGTTAAGAGTTCATGCACAAGCAAAAGGTTTCACTTAGATTCATCATATTCTCTTAGTTGTTGCCTCCATTATTTACTGTTGGGAAGCCTGAATTTAGTGTTCAAGGAAAAGGCAATGTACATATGTTTTTGGATAAACATATGACTACAAGTCAGAAGTTGTTATAAACATGCAACAGAAGATTTCATTTGCATCAAGCAAACAAACTTCAAATGTGCATGTCACTTACTTCTGGATACCCGTAACTGAATCCTCCCCCCACTTAGATTCATCATATTTCTTAGTTGTTGCCTCCATTATTTACTGTTGGGAAGCCTGAATTTAGTGTTCAAGGAAAAGGCAATGTACATATGTTTTTGGATAGGGTTTTTATCATTTATGCCACTAGTTGTGTCCCACTACTCAGTTTTGCCATTAGAAGTTACAACTGCTCAAAAATGCCATCAATCCATGAGATGCTTGCTCAAAAATGCCATTAGATATCTCAAAAATGCCATCGTTATGTTAGATGTTTGCTCAAAAATGCCATTAGACATTGTTATTTTTACGTCAAACCCGTTGACCATGTTCTATGACAAAAATAAGCCTAGACCCACATGTCAGTTCTCTCTATCTCACAATGATATGTGTGGCCCCACTTGTCAGGAGTAACCAAACGAATAATTTTATAGGAAAATAAGAACGCTGTTGTGATCAAGTGGGCCCCATACTTTATTGTAGTGAGATAGAGGGAGAGCTGGCATGTCGGTTTATAGGTATTTATGTCATTATGACATGGCAAAAGAGATTTGAGATCACAATAATGGTGTTTAGTGGCATTTTTGAGCATGTGTCCAATGAAGCGATGGCATTTTTGAGCAGTTGAAATTTCTAGTGGCAAAACTGAGTAGTGGGACACAACCGGTGGCATAACTGATAAAAACCCTTTTGGATAAACATATGACTACAAGTCAGAAGTTGTTATAAACATGCAACAGAAGATTTCATTTGCATCAAGCAAACAAACTTCAAATGTGCATGTCACTTACTTTTGGATACCCGTAACTGAATCCCCCCCCCCCCCCACACACACACACTATAGTTGACCTCTTATGTGCTTGCATCAGTTTTTAGAATGTGATGCAAGGTGGACATCACTGCCACCGTCTACGAGGACAGAAAGGAATATAAGCGGAAATACATGTGGGGTATTGTGCTGAAATAAAGGACGGAGACAAATGTGTATTGGGGAGGAGGGATGGGCTGTGATATGTTTTCTTCTCCTGTTGCAACGCACAGGAAACTTCAAATGTGCATGTCACTTATTACTGAATTTCCACCACAATAGTTGACCACTTATGTTCTTGCAACAGATTTTTTATAAGGACGGAGACAAGTGTGTATTGGCAAGGATGGATGGGCTGTGATTTGTTTTCTTCTTCCGTTGCAACGCGCAGGCATTTTTTGCTAGTAAGTATTAACACAATATCATGTAACCATCAATTTGAATGAGTTATTCTGCAAATATACGTCATCGCTCCGATTAATTATGTCATCAATTTCTAATTGAATGAATTGGAAGAACAAGAACAAACCTTAATGTTTTGACAAGATTGAATACAATTTGAGATGTATTCGTGGACAAATCCTGTCGGGAGTTCAACCGCAGTAGTAAGTCTGTTTACAACTTCCATCGAATGCAGGCTCATCTCCATGTGCACAAGAACATCAAAATAACTAAAAGGAGGAGGATCAGTACTAAGATAGAAGAAGCTGGCGCAGAGGCCATCACAATTTCACGATAACAGAACATGCCTGAGAAAAGAAACAGACATTACCCTGCAATGTCAGGAGAGTTCATAAGCTTCGAAAGAAGCTCTACAGCAATGAGTGGATTATGCTCAACAAGGTCCTGAAACCATAGAAAAATATGTCAGACGAAATACATGAAAAGTGTGAGGAGATCAATATTGTCAAGAGTATACATACTGGAAGTTTCTGTGGAGTCATCCCACAGTGATAGACTAGCTTAGAGTCCTTCACCAATTCTATAACAACTTGCTGTGAAAAGCTGCGAATAAATTAGGCTTGTACCATATGAAAATATGTTGCACACAAATGAATGTGTTTGCACGAGAAAAAAGGGTGCTGAAAGACATGGTGCCATAGCATTATCCAGCATCAGACTGAATAACTTGAAGATTCAAGAGAACGCAAAGAATCTTTGGAAATACTACAGCTGCATAAATATTTATTGAAACACTCATTTCTCCCTAAATTGATATAGCAGAAATACTAGAATGGAGCAGCGAACCTCCTGTTGAGCAGGTACAAGTGGACCTTTTAAGGCTCTGGCAATCAAATCACGGATCGCAGCCCCACGACTCGTTTCAGCACACATGCTATAATCCCATAATAGCTCATGATTGTTGTCAGGATTCAGCCACTGTAGCTGTATTTTCAGAGCAAGTACAGTCATATTAACAATAGAACTGGTATGAGAATACAACTCTTGGCTGAATATGTTACCTCCCCGTCAAGTATATGAAGTCTTGGGGGGTTCGGCCTTATCCATTGGGGACCCAGTCTTCCCCATGATTTTTCTTGGAGTAAAGCAACAAGAGCAGAATCTCTATCATCAGAAGTAGACTTTTGTTTGCTTCCAGGCGCTGATATCCTAGAAAATGATGTGATTTTAAAAAGTAACAAGTTCATAAGGAAAAACCCAAGAAGAAATAACAACCAGCACATTCTAACTTTGTGGAGACAGCTGAGCATACATACTCTGATGAATTGGCACGACTCTGAGGTATATCTGGATCTGGTATAGCGCATCTAACAGTAGCGCTTCTGAAACTACTAACTTGAGGCTGAGGCTGTACAATACTCCTGCAGAATTGCTTCTCAAGCTGTTCCCGTGGCAATAAGGCCTAAATAAACAGATGACCCTGAGTTAAGAGGCCGTTAATATTGGAAATAATCTACATATAGTTTACATCAACTATATTCAATTAGTTCCTTTATTAAACAAAAGTTTAACGGTCTACCTGTGATGCAGCAACAGGCCCATTTACGTAATCTACAGCTGACTTTTGCAGCACCTGACAAAATAGAGCACCGCCGAACTTAGCATAGATAGACAAACTACACTTGTCGACAAGGATAAATCAAGAGATAACTATATCAAGGCCCCACTGGATATTTGATTATATCATAGGTATTTTACGGACAAGTCAAAGAGCAGAAGAAAAGACCTCATTGTTATTGTCTCCGCTGGCTGAAGTCAACAAAAGTTGGACAAATGCTTGTTCTGATTTATCTGATGATTCATCACAAGCTGCCTGTTGATAACAAATATCAAAACTTCAAGAATGATAAACAGCTAATCTAATGCCACCAAGCTGAAGGGTAATGGATATCAAAAGGTATTCAATTTGGCAGTTCTTCCATTGTTGCCATCACATTTTTTTTCAAAACAAAGTTATATCCACTGGTCATAGAGGCAAAGAAGCAGCTGCTTCAAAACTATAAAATCATGCTGAACTATGCACTTGGACAGGTTGGTGTCAACTCATGAAGAGTAGTGCAACCACAATTCACTCGTTCGAATAAGATTGCGCACAATCCCCATAAATTATCCAAATTAACTGTTCTAAAAGATCAGGACGCTTCTACTTGCCATAATTCCGTAAACAGAAGAATCCCAAAAGAAGCCATTGATCTTACAGTGTAAGGCATTCAGACTAACAAGCTAAGCTAGACAGGGCGAAATTATATGTTGTGGCCCAAGAAGAGATCAGCAAGAGCTCAAACTATTCTCAGTGTTGGATAAGAGACTTTGATCTGATGTTCAAAATATCAACTTCTGGAGTTCAAATTCAAAACTCAAAAGAACGGCCATAAAATCCAATGGAGAAGCTAGAAGCAACATCAAAGTTTATATTTTGGGCTACAGTACTAACATGAGGACTGAAATGTAAGGATTCAAGGGTCCTTATGTTAGAAGCTAAAGCCAGATATTGAGTAAAGGGAACCTGGCAATATTATAGAAGGCGGAAGACAAAGTGCAAACTATAAGACTAATTTCAAGGAAGGAATCCAAAGTCAAAATGGATTCAATAACAAACAATCCTCCAATTCACGCAATCATTTCCCTGAAGGCAACACATGAAATTGCAAATGAAACTTGGTTGCCAGATCAGAAACTATAACAGACAATAATACATCAATGTGTTATGCTAGCGTAAAATATCCCTTAACTATAAGCATAAAATTAGGCGCTCACTTAAGCACGCCTGGGCGCTGCGCGGAGGCAAAATGCCTCACTTTGGCTCTGGGCGGTAGAATAGGTGGCCGGTGAGGTGCTTTGGTGGTGATGGCATTGGGTAAGGAGAGGCAACGGCGGGGGAGATGTGACCGGAAGACTGATGCGTGTCTGGAAGGCAGCAGGCGAAAGAAAGAGATAGGGGAGAGCAAATGGACAGTTCAGATTAGAGCATGTAGACGGTTCAGATTGGGTTGGCATGATAGGGTTCCATAGTGGACTTCAATGGGTCAATGCTGTAGAGCTGAAAGATGCTCTGAAAAATAAATGTGTGCCATATCCGTACAAAAATGCACCCAGCCGCCCCTGCTATCATGTCTGCACAAACGCCGGCACGCGTCGAGCTAGGCGCTAGGCAGAGGCAAAATGCTCGCCTAACGTCTTGCACTTAATTTTTCTTTGACTATACGACAATAAACTATCAAAAACTTTATGATTCATGCCCTAGCAATCATAAACATATCAAAGAACCTTTGCAAGTTCACATATTTATGTTTTACATATGTTGGAGGGGAGGAATGGAAGTTTGTCCATAATGATCTAAATCACACATAATTGGAAAACAAGGTTTTGAACTTACATTTAACAGCAGAGGAACATAGGGATTTACTGGCTGTGAGGAATAGCTCTGATGAAGAATTGCAAATGCGATTAGACGACCGGTTGCATGAAGCATTTTCTTGTCCTAGTAAAATAGATAAAATAACACATCAAACTTCAAACTCCATTTGTTCTGTGAAACAAAGGAGGTAAACAGACATCTCCATATTAATTACTATTACGAACAAGATACATTAGTAACAAATTCTTCAAAAATTTCAAACAGACATTACAAAGTCTGTCAGTCACTATATGTAGCAGCATCCAGCTTAGGTGAAACACCTTGATGGTTGCAATGTTTTAGAGGCCTACAGGTGCTATGGAACCACTGTTCAGGATATCAGTAACTGGTACCATATCAGTCAGGTGCTGATAAGGGATTAATCAGCGAATCGACCATTTAACTGAATATATCGGTAACCCATTTATCGGTAGGTTAACTCGGGTCATATCTATATATTTGAGGCTACATAGCAACATGCAATGTACTGAATGTCTAAATATGCAATCATAGGCTACATAGCAACACGGAAGAGTGTTACCTTGATGTTCTGATGATGTCTAGAATTCTAGATATACATATAAGAGCAGCAGCAGCAACAACAACACAGCAGTAGTAATTGTACATCACTATCTAACATCAAACGAGAGCAGCACAACAACAATACTTCTTGTACATTATTGACAAAGGAGAGTAGTTTTGGGCCAAAATATGTGCCCAGTTAATCGCTCCAACGATAATTCAGTCTGACAACATATAAATCAACTTATCAGACCGATTAACTGGGCCTCCCAGTTAATGGGCCGAATAGGCCTTTTCTCGTATCGGAGGGGGGGGGGCGATATTTGTAACAACGTATGGAACGATTCAGGTCACAGACTTTTTAGATTTTTACGTGGGCAACTTGTTGGGAATTATTTTTTATGATCCATTAGTGCGCTTGAAGAAAAAAAATTAATACATAAGATGGTAATGAACTGTTTTAGCCTCTTATTTTTCCTTTTCACTACAAGAAACGTTTGCAAATCTTATGGCATCCTGAGAAGGATACCTAAGCAAACAAATCAGACACAGCACACTGATCACCAAGTATTTGCTTGATTCTACCATGAATACAAACCCCTGCCGTGCAATGTAATACAAAATCTCAGCGGTGCTATATCTTTAGAAGACACTGTACAGCTATAGCAGTAAACTCCAAATGGAATCTCAGACAGCTAGTAAACTTATTGCCATCTACAAATCCATTAAAATTCGATCCAACTTTGAAACAGGAGACATAGTGACCTCCGAGGCTGCAAATCTTCGCAGATCGTCAGTTAATCAAGCCCTTGTTCGTTCGAGGCCTAACCCAGTCAAGTGAAAGTGAAACTCTCAGCCACCCTGGGCACGGGAAAACGCACTAAATCTAACCACCCAGCACAAACACTAAGCAAACCAGACCAAACAAGTGCCGATCCATTCCATCGCAAAGGGGTCTCCGACCCAATCTGGCGAACGAAGCAAGCTAGCTCTCGCATCGCGGGGAGCTGGATGAGTCTCGCGGGAGCGTACGAGGGGGAAGAGGGCGGGTGCAGAGGGGGGGGGGGGGGGGGCGTGGCTTGCCTCTAGGAGGAAGCAGAGCGTACCGCCGACGCGGAGGCGGCGCTCGCGGGGGAAGCGCGCGAGGAAGTCGGCTACAACGTCGGCCAGCGGGCGCGCAGCGGATGCGAGCAGCGCCAGGAGGCCTGCCCGCTCCTCCGGACGCAGCGTCGGGACGGGGGCGTCCACCGACATGGCCGTCGCTGTGGCGATGGTCGGCGGCGAGATTTTTGTAGTTTCGGGTTTTCCCCTCTCGGGTGAGAGATTCGGGGACAGTGGGAGAGTAGGCGACTTGAAGATGTGGATCGGACGGGCTGTGAATATGGGTCTGTTTGGTTTGAGCCAGCGCCAGCCTTGCCAATCGTTGCCTTGCCAAAATATTGGCAGAGAAATCGATCGCCCATGGCTTGCCAAAATATTGGCAGAGGAATCGGCCGCTCATGGCTTGCCAAAATATTGGCTGAAAATTGAACTAGAGATCTTATGGAGGTGTGGGCGTGCCAATTATTTGGCTTGCAACCAAATGGATACCTAGAGCTGGTCAACTACCAATATTGATCCAAACAACCCCTATTGTTTTTGGAATTCAACCCGGTCATATATGAGATATAAAAGCTAGCATCATTTAACAAGTATTAATGTAACATTCCGGATGTAACTTTCCCAATTTGTATTTCAACTCTTGCCGTTTCCGGCGTTAAGTTATATTTATTTTTTCGGGTTCGGGTCCTTGTCTCCGTGTGTTGTTATCGTTGTCATGCATCTCATATCATGTCATCATATGCATTGCATTTGCATACGTGTTCATATCATGCATTCGAGCTTTTTCCCCGTTGTCCGTTTTGCATTCCGGCGCTTCGTTCTCCTCCGATGGTCATTTTTAGCTTTCTTTCGTGTGTGGGGACTAAACATTTACGGATTGGACCGACACTTGCCAAGCGGCCTTGGTTTACTACCGGTAGACCGCCTGTCAAGTTTCGTATCATTTGGACTTCGTTTGATACTCCAACGGTTAACCGAGGGACCGAAAAGGCCTCGTGTGTGTTGCAGCCCAACACCCCTCCAATTTGGCCCAAAACCCACCAAACTCTGCTTCATCATCTAGAGCGTTCGATCACGATCGCGTGGCCGAAAACCGCACCTCATTTGGACTCTCCTAGCTCCCTCTATGCCTATGTAAACACCCCTCCGATTTTCGGATCTCCTTCCTCCCCGAAACCCTAAAAATCGTCCCCGCGCCACGCCGGACAAAAATCCTGCCGACGGACATGTACGGACGCTCCGCCGCCGCCACCCCGGGCCAATAGGCGCCCGCCACGTGGCACCCGGCCACCGCCGCCGCCGCCGCCCGCACGGGCCCGTAGCCGGCCCCCGCAGAGCCCATCACCGCGCCGCCGCCCGCCTCCTCTTCTCCGCGGCCGAGCCGCCTCCCGCCGACGAGCCGCCGCGCCGCCGCCTCTCCACGCCGGCGACGAGCAACGCCGCCCCGCCGCGCCTTCGCCGCCCGGCCACCGCGGTCGTCGCCGCCCCGCCGCAGGTCGTCGCCGCCACCACTGCGGCCGGCCCGAGCCGCCGCCGCCACCACCTTCACCATCGCCGGCCCCGGCCATCTCCTCCTCCGGCCGCCGCCCTGCCCGTCTCCGGTGAACAGTGCCCGCGCCGCCGCTACAGTGTTTCGCCCGATCCAGATCTGGAAACCCTAGGTCGTTTTTTTTCTCTAAGTCTCGGGGATTTTCAGTCCAAGTGCTCATGTTCGTAGCTCCGTAACTTTGCATCCGTAGCTCCGATTTATGCATATAGCATATCAAAATGTTCATCTCAGAGAGTACATCATTTCATTCCATTGCATCATTTCCATTTGAGTCCATCTTGATGCCCGAAATGCTGTTAGAAGAGGGCTACTTGAGTTAATTGTCAGATCTGCTACTCCATTTAGCACTTTTGTCATTTTTGCCATAATTATTGTGTGCATGATATGCCCATGAGTTCTACATATGTTTTGTTAAGGGTTTTGTCATCTTTCCAAAGGTGCAACCCATATATTTTTGTGATGTGTGTGGTGACTTGTGCAAGCTTGCAAAGTGGTGCACTTGCTAAGTCTGTTTTCAGGGACTTAGTAATTTCACTAAGTCCTTGAGCTGGTTATCTCATGTTGCCATATGTTCATATTGTTTTTTTGTGATCCATGCCTCTTTTGAGGATGATCAGTAAGGATGATTTGTTAATCTTGTAGTGCTCTATCCATCCATGTCTTTGTTTGCAATTATGGAGCACCCTAGCTTGAGTCAATCGAGCTCTACTTTTGCTACTTCGTGAATCTGGACAGATTGTCAACTTGTTTGCAATTTTGCCGGTGATGTTGTAGTTGATCCATGCATCCTATGCTATTGTTCTTGCCATGTCTAGCTTGCATTTTGTGCCTTCTTGATGGGTCTATGCTTGTCTTGCCATGACTTGCACCGTAGTGAGTACATCGAGCTCGTAAACATGCCTATTTGAGTTATATTTCAGCATGTGTCAGTTTTTCACTAAGTCTGAAAACTGATTATGTTTTTGCTATGTTCACATGCTTGCAATTGTATTTTCTGATCCCTTTTGGCTCAAGGTCACTAAGGGACTTTTGTTAAGCTCTTTGAGTAGCTCCATGCCATGTTTTACTTTGCCATGTTCTTATCCTGTATCATGTAGTTTTGTGGCTCCAAAGAGTGCTACCTGATCTGAAATTCCAGACAAGTGTTAATTTCACTAAGTTTGAGATCTGTTTGCCATATGCATTTTTGCCATGCTTGTTTGAACCTGTTAGTGGATGAATTGGCCGTAGCTCAGTGCTAGACTTTTGTTAAGCATCTTGTGTGCATCTCTGCCATGCATTTTGTTGTCATGTTTGGTTGCTGTAGCATGTTCATCTCATTGCATTTAGTTGGCTACTTGCTGTAAATCGCAGACCGGTGTCATTTTTGAATCGCTTGCCATTTCCAAACCGTAACTCCGATTACGGCGTTCTTTATATCATTTTCAAGCGATTTCATCTCATCTTTCCAGTGTCACACTTGGATTTCCAAGTTGAGGCCAGGTTCTTGCATTTCCTGTCATATCTTGCATTTTGCATCCCGCATCGCATCCCGCATAGCATATCATCATTGCATCATATTGCTTGATTCTTGCATGTGGTTGATTGTGTCCTTGTTACTTGTTTGTCTTGTTTGGATAGAGCCGGGAGACGAGTTCGCTAACGAGGAGCCCGTTGAGTTTGCTTTTGAGGATCCAGTCAACTCTGACAACTGTGCAGGCAAGATGATCATACCCTCGAAATCACTACTATCTTTGCTATGCTAGTTTGCTTGCTCTTTTGCTATGCCAATGCTAAGATGCCTACCACTTACTTGCAAGCCTCCCAAATTGCCATGTCAAACCTCTAACCCACCATTGTCCTAGCAAACCGTTGATTGACTATGTTACCGTTTTGCTCAGCCCCTCTTATAGCGTTGCTAGTTGCAGGTGAAGATTGGAGGCCGTTCCTTGTTGGAACATTTATTTTACTTGTTGGGATATCATTATATTATCTTGTTATCTTAATGCATCTATATACTTGGTAAAGGGTGGAAGGCTCGGCCTCTCGCCTAGTGTTTTGTTCCACTCTTGCCGCCCTAGTTTCCGTCATATCGGTGTTATGTTCCCAGATTTTGCGTTCCTTACGCGGTTGGGTTATAATGGGAACCCCTTGATATTTCGCCTTGATTAAAGCTTTTCCAGCAATGCCCAACCTTGGTTTTACCATTCGCCACCTAGCCTCTTTTTCCCTTGGGTTTCCGGAGCCCGAGGGTCATCTTATTTTAAACCCCCCCGGGCCAGTGCTCCCTCTGAGTGTTGGTCCAAACCGGGCAGCCTGCGGGGCCACCTCGGGGAAACTTGAGGGTTGGTTTTACTCGTAGCTTGACCTATCTGAGTGTGCCCTGAGAACGAGATATGTGCAGCTCCTATCGGGATTTGTCGGCACATTCGAGCGGTGTTGCTGGTCTTGTTTTAACCTGTCGAAGTGTCTTGAGTAACTGAGATACCGAGTCTGATCGGAACGTCTTGGGAGGAGGTTTATTCCTTCGTTGACCGTGAGAGCTTGTCATGGGCTAAGTTGGGACTCCCCTGCAGGGATTTGAACTTTCGAAAACCGTGCCCGCGGTTATGGGCAGATGGGAATTTGTTAATGTCCGGTTCTAGATAACTTGAACCTTAACTTAATTAAAATGAATCAACCGAGTGTGTTACCGTGATGGCCTCTTCTCGGCGGAGTCCGGGAAGCGGACACGGTGTTGGAGTAATGTTTGCGCAGGTTGCTCTCTAGTTTCTCGCTCGCGCTTTGCCTCCTCTTCTCGCTCTCTTTTGCGAATAAGTTAGCCACCATACTTGCTAGTCGCTTGCTGCAGCTCCACTTATATTTACCTTGCCATACCTATAAGCTTAAATAGTCTTGATCGCGAGGGTGCGAGATTGCTGAGTCCCTGTGGCTCACAGATTACTATTACACCAGATGCAGGGCCTGATGATTCCGCTCCAGGAGACGCGTATGAGCTCAAGTGGAAGTTCGACGAAGACTCTCAACGTTACTATGTTTCCTTTCCCGATGATCAGTAGTGGTGCCCAGTTGGGGGTGAACGGGACCGTTATCGCATGTTGGGTTCTCTTTTATTTTGGCGCCGTAGTCGGGCCATGAGTGTTTGGATGATGTAATGTTATTTATGTACTTGATTGACGTGGCGAGTGTAAGCCAACTATGTTATCTCCCCTTTTATTATTATATTACATAGGATGTTGTGAAGATTGCCTAACTTGCGACATATGCCTTCAATGCGATTATGCCTCTAAGTCGTGCCTCGACACGTGAGAGATATAGTCGCATCGAGGGTGTTACAATTAAGGTAGCATGTGATCAACCACATGATCACATAAGTACTATTGTTTTTGGAATTCAACCTGCAGTCCTTTCTTTAGTGGATTCTGAGAAAATGTTTCACTTTTTTTAATCTGTAAATCCGCCCGGGCACGAACTGGACCGCGTCGCCGCCCGCTGCCCCCTCCTGCCCGAGCTCCCCCCGCAAGCCACCTCGCCCCGCCGCCGGCGCCAGACCTCCGGCCGCTCCGTCGTCTCGCCCCTCTCCCTTCTCCTCCTTCTTCTCGATCTTCTCTCAACAGTCTCCCTCCTTCTCGCTGAACCGGGACCTCCAGGAGGGCCATGGCGCTGCCAGCCCTCAATCTCGCCGGATCCAGCCGCCTCCATGCCAAATCCACTGGAAATGGATCCACCTTGGCCAGATCCACCTGGATCCGACCGAGACCCACCGTCGTCGCCACCGGAGCGCTGCCCCGCTCGACCTGCAGCGCCGCCGCTGACTGTCCCTGCCCGCGTCTGCACGAGGACGACACTCGTCCCGCTCGCTCGTAGCACTCGCATGGACCGCCGCCCCAACCGGCCCGGTGTCAAGCCAAGGCCTGGCCCAAGCCGCATCTTCTGCTTCAGTGATGATTAGGTTTGTTTTTCCCAACTGAGAATTTGAGGTTGTGCGTGTACACTATCAACAATATTTTCAGAAACAAAATAATCGTGTACATCCTTGTATGGGGAAAGGTGGGCTGTATAAGTAGTCAATTTAGCCAGATATAAAATTCGTTACATTTGATATT
The DNA here is from genome assembly GCF_018294505.1 of Triticum aestivum. Lineage (NCBI taxonomy): Eukaryota > Viridiplantae > Streptophyta > Magnoliopsida > Poales > Poaceae > Triticum > Triticum aestivum. Next base: position 212,181,578 of record NC_057806.1, read on the forward strand.
ATTTAGTCAGTTGACCTTATGCATCTTGCAGTGTCAGTGCCACACTTCTGTACATAAAACGACGGAACCGACATCGATCGCTTGAACATGCATGTTGATTTGGTTTTCCTGTCTAAGTGCCTTGAGCATTGCTTCCTCTACACCCGGCAATGATTGAGGATTCACGAGTATATTGAGATCAACTTTTTGATGCAATTTGGATGATCAAATTACACTACTATTTGAGCATATATGAGATGTTCGCACGACAAGTTTTAATGTATGATTGTTTTCATACACCCTTTTACTTTTTAATCCATAGTTCGGGTGAACAATACAGTTTAGGTGATTGTGAAAATGCAGGCCATAGTTTTAAATTTTCATAAGGTTTGTGAACATACAATTTACTACTTGAAGGCTGTGCCTGGCTTCCATGTTGAAGTTGTAGGACTATTTACACATGTGTGAGAGAAGAACTATGATCAGGTAATCCGAACCGCAGTGGTGCTAATTTTATCCTTTGTTTATTGTAGCTAGAAAATGAATTCTGTTGGCGGCATCATTTCTTTTGACAGCATCATTCCCGTGCAATTTGTGCAGAGGTACTTATGTATGATTCATCCAATTTAGATATCAACAATTATGTATCTAAAAGCTGCAGTGCTCCTTGAACATTGTACTGTATATATGATTGGGATGAGCTGCATGTTGTTGGTGATGAGGAGTTGAACCAATAGAAGTGGTTGTAATGGTGAGATAGAGAAGATGAGCGTGGGAGAAAAAGAGGACGGCGGTAATGGTAAAGAAGATAAGATCATCGATGTAAAAGGAGGACATGTGTTGGAGCTAGTATGTCTAAATACAAACATATAGTCATAAGTATTTTCGTTCATTACAAAAGAGGGTTGGTTATTTGGCTTCACAACCTTCATATTTCAATTTGGCATGCAACATGTCCATGCATGTTTTGTCTTTAGGTAGTCCACGCATGTGTGTGTGTATGTATTTGCATGGGTTTGTCTTTAGGTAGTCCACATGTTATTTTCGGATGTTTTTTTTAAACAGTAACATTTTTGGGTTCTGGGCTTGCGGCGAGGCAATGGGTACCGACGGGCAAAAAAACTCTTCGATGAGATCTTCAAAACTAGATCTCATGTTAATATGTTTCGATGAATTTTTTTTTTGCCAAAAGTTGTCATGATGTTTACACTGTAGTTGTCATAATGTTTACACTAAAGTTGCCATGTGACAATTTTAGTTTATAGATCATGGCAATTTTAGTATTTTGACCATGTTAATTCCAATACTTTGACCAAAAAAAATATTTTTTGTATGAATCATGGCAATTTTAAGTGCATGTATCATAGCAATTTTAGTTTATGGTTCATGGCAAGTCTAGCTTTTTAATTCCTTATTTTATAATATGTCAAAATGTACTTTTAAAGGTAGAAGAACAAATAGTTGAACATATCATGGCAACTTCAGTGTAAACAGCATGGCAATTCATGTGTAATAGACATGGCAACTTTTAACCCCCCCAAAAATGTCGTCAAAACATATTGATATGAGATCTAATTTCTAAGATCTCGTCGTGATGGATTTAATGGTGAAAAGGGATCTTCAATCCGATTTTTCATTTAAGAGATAAAAACATTTAAAAAAACTAGAAATCCAAAAAGATTCCCACATGCATGCATGCGGTGATATGGCGCAATCTGTGTGTTATAAGGCGTGTGGACGAGTGTTGCTCCCACCACACGTCTGCGCGTTATCAGAGTCCTAACGCAATAAAAACAACCCAAGCCCCTTATTTTTTGGCCACGTCATATATTCAACATGGTGTCGCACCGTTGTTGCTGATATCCTTTTTTCCTCCCTAGACAGTGGTGGTCGCGGTGCCCACCTAATCACAACGCATTGGGACGTGGTCAAATCTAAGACGATCGATGAGCTCACCCATCACATACACCTTTATTGAACTGCACCAGTGCAAGAGAATGTTTACAACTATAATCTCATTGAGTTGGACATATGGGCCGTCCGTAGTGGGCTACTCCCTGCACCTCGTCAATACGTCATCCCTTGTAAATATTGACTGCAATGAGAAACAAGAAAAAGTACCAAAAATTACCATGAAATTTCTGAAGGCAACACATGCAGCTTATATTTAAGAAGTGAATATTAGGTTACAATAGCATCATCTTCCATTGACCACTCCACACCTGCCAATAGCATCACCTTTAGCTGACCACTCCACACCTGTCAAATTAAGTCTGTTTGTGCATCATATAGTGAGAGAAGAATGGGTTTAAATGAAGTGAGGATCTCACTTTGGATATCGCGTTGTCGCCTCAACCATGTCCACCTCGCAATGTTTGTGCTTTGCTACGTACTGAATGGCGGTTGTATAAACCCGAGTTTATCGAGTTGCTAAGTTCCATATGAACTAATATGAGCTAGATTCAATATGTATTGAATATATGTTGTGAATACAGGAAGCATGTCTGAGAATTTAATTTCATTATGAATCTTACCCACATGCGGACCCGCCCTAGCTCCTTCCCTATATACATATATGTCATGACTCTTTCCATAGCTCCCTAACGTACCATCGTTCTCAATCTCGCATGTTGTTCTCTACACCATCTATTCTAGATCTCTCATGAAGTTCCTATCACACACACACGATGACTTGCATCCCTTGAGTCTCCGTTCATAGGCCACTGATACGTCTCCAACGTATCTATAATTTTTTATTGTTCCATGCTATTATATTATCTGTTTTGGATGTTTATATGCATTAATATGCTATTTTATATTATTTTTGGGACTAACTTATTAACCTAGAGCCCAGTGCCAGTTTCTGTTTTCCTTGTTTTTGAGCTTCGTAGAAAAGGAATATCAAATGAATTCCAAATGGAATAAAACTTTTGTGATGATTTTTCTTGGACCAGAAGACACACCGGAGACTTGGAGTTCAAGTCAGAAGAGCCACGAGGCGGCGACAAGGGGGGAGGGCGCGCCCAGGGGGGTAGGGCGCGGCCTCTGCCTTATGGGCCCCTCGTGACTCCCCTAACCTAGTTCTGCCTCCTATATATTCACATATATTCCCAAACCACCAGAAGCATCCACGAAAACACTTTTCCACTGTCGCAACCTTCTGTTCCCGTGAGATCCTATCTTGGGGCCTTTTCCGGCATCCTGCTGGAGGGGCATTCGATCACGGAGGGCTTCTACATCAACTATATTGCCCTTTCGATGAAGTGTGAGTAGTTTACCTCATACCTACGGGTCCATAGCTAGTAGCTAGATGGCTTCTTCTCTCTCTTTGATTCTCAATACCATGTTCTCATCGATGTTCTTGGAGATTTATCCGATGTAATCTTCTTTTGTGATGTGTTTGTCGAGATCCGATGAATTGTGGATTTATGATCAGATTATCTATGAATATTTTTTGAATCTTCTATGAATTCTTATATGCATGATTTGATATCTTTGTACTTCTCTTTGAACTATCAGTTTAGTTTCGCCAAATAGATTGGTTTTTCTTGCAATGGGAGAAGTGCTTAGCTTTGGGTTCAATCTTACGGTGTCCTTTCCCAGTGACAGTAGGGGCAGCAAGGAACGTATTGTATTGTTGCCATCGAGGATAAAAATGGGGTTTACATCATATTGCTTGAGTTTATTCCTCTACATCATGTCATCTTACTTAATGGGTTACTCTATTCTTCATGAACTTAATAATCTAGATGCACGCAGGAGTCGGTCGATGTGTGGAGTAATAGTAGTAGATACAGGCAGGAGTCGGTCTACTTGACACGGACGTGATGCCTATATTTCATAATGATATTTCCAAGTATTTTCCTCCCGCTAAGATCATCTCCCTTAGGAACGATATTATGAATTTGAAGAAACTTGATCGTGAACATGTTGCACAATCTTGGGAGAGGATGAAATTGATGATACGAAATTGTCCTACTCATGGTTTGAATTTGTGGATGATTATACAAAAAAATTATGCTGGATTGAATTTTTCTTCTAGAAATCTTTTAGATTCGGTCGCGGAGGCACTTTTATGGAAATTACTTTAGGAGAATCTACTAAACACCTAGATAATATTATGGTTAATTATTCTCAATGGCACACCGAAAGATCTTCCACTAGTAAAAAAAGTACATGCGATTGAAGAGATTAATGTTTTGAGGGAAAGATGGATGAGCTTATGAAATTATTTGCTAGCAAGAGTGCGTCTATTGATCCTAATGATATGTATTTGTCTACTTTGATTGAAAATAATAATGAATCTATGGATGTGAATTTTGTTGGTAGGAACAATTTTGGTAATAACGCGCATAGAGGTAATTTTAATCCTCGGTTGTTTCCTAGTAATTCCTCTGATAATTATGGTAATTCCTACAACAGTTCTTATGGAAATTATAATAAGATGCCCTCTGATTTTGAGAATAGTGTTAAAGAATTTATGAGTTCGCAAAAGAATTTTAATGCTTTGGTTGAAGAAAAATTGCTTAAGATTGATGATTTGCCTGGGAACGTGGATAGAATTTCTCTTGATGTTGATTCTTTGAAAATTAGATCTATTCCACCCAAACATGATATCAATGAATCTCTAAAGGCTATGAGAATCTCCATTGATGAGTGCAAAGAAAGAACCACTAAGATGCGTGCTAAACGAGATTGGTTGGTAAAAACGTGTTCTTCTAGTTTTTGTGAAAATAATGATGAAGATCTTAAAGTGATTGATGTGAATCATATTGAATCTTTGTTTTACAATATAAATCTTGATAAAGATGGGACTGGAGATGAGTCAACTTTAGTTAAAAGGCGTCCCAATGATTCAGAGTTTTTAGATCTTGATGCAAAAATTGATAAAAGTGGGATTAGAGAGGTCAAAACTTTAAGTAGCAATGAACCCACTCTTTTGGATTTCAAGGAATTTAATTATGATAATTGTTCTTTAATATATTTTATTTCCTTGTTGCAATCCATATTGAATTCTCCTCATGCTTATAATCAAAACAAAGCTTTTACTAGACATATCGTTGACGCTATGATGCAATCTTTTGAAGAAAAGCTTGAATTGGAAGTTTCTATCCCTAGAAAACTTTATGATGAGTGGGAACCTACTATTAAGATTAAGATTAAAGATTATGAGTGCCATGCTTTGTGTGATTTGGGTGCTAGCGTTTCCACGATTCCAAAAACTTTATGTGATGTGTTAGGTTTCTGTGAATTTGATGATTATTCTTTAAATTTGCATCTTGCGGATTCCACTATTAAGAAACCTATGGGAAGGATTAATGATGTTCTTATTGTTGCAAATAGGAATTATGTGCCCATAGATTTCCTTGTTCTTGATATAGATTGCAATCCTACATGTCCTATTATTCTTGGTAGACCTTTCCTTAGAACGATTGGTGCAATTATTGATATGAAAGAAGGAAACATTAGATTTCAATTTCCGTTAAGGAAGGGCATGAAACACTTTCCTAGAAAGAAAATTAAGTTGCCATATGATGAATCTATTATGAGCGCTACTTATGGATTGCATACCAAAGATGACAATAATTATATCTATTTGTGTTTTTATGCCTAGCTAAGGGCGTTAAACAATAGCGCTTGTTGGGAGGCAACCCAATTTTATTTTTGTTCTTTGCTTTTTGGTTTTGTTTTTCAATAAATAATTCATCTAGCCTCTGGTTAGATGTGTTTTTGTGTTTTAATTAGTGTTTTTGTCAAGTCGGACCTTTGGGATGGCTTACGGTGATAGTTGATTTAATCTTGCTGAAAAACTAAAACTTTTGCGCTCAGGAAAACAATTCTCATTTCTAACAGGAGTGTGATAAAATACTGATTATTTTTGAAGAATATTTATACACAAATTTCCTAGGTTGTCCTAATTGTTCAGAATCTTGGGAGTTACAGAAGTATTCGAGAGTTACATATTACTACGGACTATTCCGTTTTTGACAGATTCTGTTTTCTATGTGTTGTTTGCTTATTTTGATGAATCTATGGGTAGTATCGGGGGGTATGAACCATGGAAAAAATGTAATACAGTAGATATTACACCAATATAAATAAAGAATGAGTTCACAATAGTACCAAAAGTGGTGATTTATTTTCTTATACTAAGGGAGCTTATGAGATTTTCTGTTAAGCTTTGTGTTGTGAAGTTTTCAATTCTTATGGAATAAGGAGTGGCAAGAGCCTAAGCTTGGGGATGCCCCGGAAGGCATCCCCTCTTTCGTCTTCGTCTATCGGTAACTTTACTTGAGACTATATTTTTATTCACCACATAATATGTGTTTTGCTTGGAGCGTCTTGTATGATATGATATGATTCTTTGCTTTTTAGTTTTCCACAATCATTCTTGCTGTACACACCTGTTGAGAGGGACACGCATGAATCTTGATTTATTAGAATAGTCTATGTGCTTCACTTATATTTTTTGAGCTAGGCAATTTTACTCTAGTGCTTCACTTATATCTTTTTAGAGCACGACGATGGCTTTATTTTATAGAAATTGTTGAACTCTCATGCTTCACTTATATTATTTTAAGAGTGTTTAAACAACATGGTAATTTACTTTGGTTATAAATTTAGTCCTAACATGATAGACATCCAAGAGGGATATAATAGAAACTTTCATATAAAGTGCATTGAATACTATGAGAAGTTTGATTCCTTATGATTGTTTTGAGATATAAAGAAGATGATATTAGAGCCATGCTAGTGAGTAATTGTGAATTGTAGAAATACTTGTGTTAAAGTTTGTGATTCCCGTAGCATGCACGTATGGTGAACCGTTATGTGATGAAGTCGGAGCATTATTTATTTATTGATTGTCTTCCTTATGAGTTGCGGGCGGGGACGAGCGATTGTATTTTCCTACCAATCTATCCCCCTAGGAGCATGCGCGTAGTACTTCGTTTCAATAACTAATAGGTTTTTTGCAATAAGTATGTGAGTTCTTTATGACTAATGTTGAGTCCATGGATTATACACACTCTCACCCTTCCACCATTGCTAGGCTCTCTAGTGCCGCGCAACTTTCGCCTGTACCATACACCCACCACATACATTTCTCAAAACAGCCACCATACCTACCTATTATGGCATTTCCATAGCCATTCCGAGATATATTGTGATGCAACTTTCCACCGTTCCGTTTATTATGACATGTTCCATCATTGTCATATTGCTTTGCATGATCATGCAGTTGACATCGTATTTGTGGCAAAGCCACCATCTATCATTTCTTATACATGTCGCTCTTGATTCATTGCACATCCCGGTACACCGCCGGAGGCATTCATATAGAGTCATATTTTATTCTAAGTATCGAGTTGTAATTCTTGAGTTGTAAGTAAATAAAAGTGTGATGATCTTCATTATTAGAGCATTGTCCCATGTGAGGAAAGGATGATGAAAGCTATGATTCCCCCACAAGTCGGGATGAGTCTCCGGACTTTACAAAAAATAAAAGAGGCCAAAGAAGCCCATTCAAAAAAAAGAGAAAAGAGAGAAGGGGCAATGTTACTATCCTTTTACCACACTTGTGCTTCAAAGTAGCACCATGATCTTCATGATAAAGAGTCTCCTATGTTGTCACTTTCATATACTAGTGGGAATTTTTTTATTATAAAACTTGGCTTGTATATCCCAATGATGGACTTCCTCAAATTTCCCTAGGTCTTCGTGAGCAAGTGAGTTGGATGCACACCCACTTAGTTTCTTTTTGAGCTTTCATAAACTTATAGCTCTATTGCATCCGTTGAATGGCAATCCCTACTCACTCACATTGATATCTATTGATGGGCATCTCCATAGCCCGTTGATACGCCTAGTTGATGTGAGACTATCTCCTTTTTTGTCTTCTCCACAACCACCATATTCTATTCCACCTATAGTGCTATGACCATGGCTCACGCTCATGTATTGCGTGAAATTTGAAAAAGTTTGAGAACATCAAAAGTATGAAACAATTGCTTGTCTTGTCATCAGGGTTGTGCATGATTTGAATATTTTGTGTGATGAATATGGAGCATAGCCAGACTATATGATTTTGTAGGATAAACTTTCTTTGGCCATGTTATTTTGAGAAGACATAATTGCCTTGTTAGTATGCTTGAAGTATTATTGTTTTTTTGTCAATATTAAACTTTTGTTTTGAATCTTATGGATCTTAACATTCATGCTGAAGGAAATATGCCCTAGAGGCAATATTACTTATTTCCTGATATCATGATAAATGTTTATTATTCATGCTAGAATTGTATTAACCGGAAACATGATACATGTGTGAATACATAGACAAACAGAGTGTCACTAGTATGCCTCAATTTGACTAGCTCATTGATCAAAGATGGTTAAGTTTCCTAGCCATTGACATGGGTTGTCATTTGATTAACGGGATCACATCATTAGGAGAATGATGTGATTGACTTGACCCATTCCGTTAGCTTAGCACTTGATCGTTTAGTTTGTTGCTATTGTTTTCTTCATGACTTATACATGTTCCTATGACTATGAGATTATGCAACTCCCGTTTACCGGAGGAACACTTTGTGTGCTAGCAAACGTCACAATGTAACTGGGTGATTATAAAGGTGCTCTATAGGTGTCTCCAAAGGTACTTGTTGGGTTGGCGTATTTCGAGATTAGGATTTGTCACTGCGAGTGTCGGAGAGGTATCTCTGAGCCCACTCGGTAATACACATCACTTAAGCCTTGCAAGCATTGCAACTAATGAGTTAGTTGCGGGATGATGTATTACGGAACGAGTAAAGAGACTTGCCAGTAACGAGATTGAACTAGGTATTGAGATATCGACGATCGAATCTCGGGCAAGTAACATACCGATGACAAAGGGAACAACGTATGTTGTTATGCGGTTTGACCGATAAAGATCTTCGTAGAATATGTAGGAGCCAATATGAGCATCCAGGTTCCGTTATTGGTTATTGACCGGAGACGTGTCTCGGTCATGTCTACATAGTTCTCGAACCCGTAGGGTCCGCACGCTTAAAGTTCGATGATGGTTATATTATGAGTTTATGTGTTTTGATGTACCAAAAGTAGTTTGGAGTCCTGGATGAGATCGGGAATATGACGAGGAGTCTCAAAATTGTCGAGATGTAAAGATCGATATATTGGACGACTATATTCGGACATCGGAAAGGTTCCGAGTGATTCGGGTATTTATAGGAGTACCGGGGAGTTACGGGAATTCGCCGGGGAGTGTATGGGCCTTATTAGGCTTTAGGGGAAAGAGAGAGAGACAGGCCGCGCGCCCCCAAGGCCTAGTCCGAGTTGGACTAGGGGGAAGGGCTGCGCCCCCTCCTTCCTTCTCTTCTCTTTTCCCTTTCCTTCTCTCCTACTCGTACTACTTGGAAGGGCTCCTAGTTCTACTAGGAAAGGGGGAATCCTACTCCCGGTGGGAGTAGGACTCCCCTATGGCGCGCCATAGAGAGGGCTGGCCCCTTCCCTCCTCCACTCCTTTATATACGTGGCCAGGGGGCACCCCAGAGACAACAATTGATCTCTTGATCTCTTAGCCATGTGCAGTGCCCCCCTCCACGATAATCCACCTCGATCATATCGCAGCGGTGCTTAGGCGAAGCCTTGCGTCGGTAGAACATCATCATCGTCACCACGCCATCATGCTGACGAAACTCTCCCTCAACACTCGGCTGGATCGGAGTTCGAGGAACGTCATCGAGTTGAACGTGTGCAGAACTCGGAGGTGCCGTGCGTTCGGTACTTGATTGGTCAGATCGTGAAGACGTATGACTACATCAACCGCATTGCGCTAACGCTTCCGCTTTCGGTCTACGAGGGTACATGGACAACACTCTTCCCTCTCATTGCTATGCATCATCATGATCTTGCGTGTGCGTAGGATTTTTTTGAAATTACTACGTTCCCCAACAGTGGCATCCGAGCCAGGTTTTATGCGTAGATGTTATATGCACGAGTAGAACACAAGTGAGTTGTGGGCGATATAAGTCATACTGCTTACTAGCATGTCATACTTTGGTTCGACGGTATTGCTGGATGAAGCGGCCCGGACCGACATTATGCGTACGCTTACGCGAGACTGGTTCTACCGACGTGCTATGCACATAGGTGGCTGGCGGGTGTCAGTTTCTCCAACTTTAGTTGAACCAAGTGTGGCTACGCCCGGTCCTTGCGAAGGTTAAAACATCACCAACTTGACAAACTATCGTTGTGGTTTTGATGCGTAGGTAAGAACGGTTCTTGCTCAGCCCGTAGTAGCCACGTAACACTTGCAACAACAAAGTAGAGGATGTCTAACTTGTTTTTGCAGGGCATGTTGTGATGTGATATGGTCAAAGCATGATGCTAAATTTTATTGTATGAGATGATCATGTTTTGTAACCGAGTTATCGGCAACTGGCAGGAGCCATATGGTTGTCGCTTTATTGTATGCAATGCAATCGCCCTGTAATGCTTTACTTTATCACTAAGCGGTAGAAGCATAAGATTGGCGAGACGACAACGATGCTACGATGGAGATCAAGGTGTCGCGCCGGTGACGATGGTGATCATGATGGTGCTTCAGAGATGGAGATCACAAGCACAAGATGATGATGGCCATATCATATCACTTATATTGATTGCATGTGATGTTTATCTTTTATGCATCTTATCTTGCTTTGATTTATGGTAGCATTATAAGATGATCTCTCACTAAATTTCAAGATAAAAGTGTTCTCCCTGATTATGCACCATTGCCAAAGTTCGTCATGCCCAGACACCACGTGATGATCGGGTGTGATAAGCTCTACGTCCATCTACAATGTGTGCAAGCCAGTTTTGCACACGCAGAATACTCAGGTTAAACTTGACGAGCCTAGCATATGCAGATATGGCCTCGGAACACTGAGACCGAAAGGTCAAACATGAATCATATAGTAGATATGATCAACATAGTGATGTTCACCATTGAAAACTACTCCATTTCACGTGATGATCGGTTATGGTTTAGTTGATTTGGATCACGTGATCACTTAGATGATTAGAGGGATGTCTATCTAAGTGGAGTTCTTAAGTAATATGATTAATTGAACTTTAATTTATCATGAACTTAGTCCTGGTAGTATTAGCATATCTATGTTGTAGATCAATTGCTCGCGTTTAGTTCCCCTGTTTTATTTTTGATATGTTCCTAGAGAAAACTAAGTTGAAAAATATTAGTAGCAATGATGCAGATTGGATCCATGATCTGAGGTTTATCCTCATTGTTGCATAGAAGAATTATGTCCTTAATGCACCGCTAGGTGACAAACCTATTGCAGGAGCATATGCAGATGTTATGAATGTTTTGCTAGCTCAATATGATGACTACTTGATAGTTTAGTGCACCATGCTTAAACAGCTTAGAATCGGGACTTCAAAGACGTTTTGAACGTCATGGACCATATGAGATGTTCCAGGAGTTGAAGTTAATATTTCAAGCAAATACCCGAGTTGAGAGATATGAAGTCTCCAACAATTTCTATAGCTAAAAGATGGAGGAGAATAGCTCAAGCAGTGAGCATGTGCTCAGATTGTCTGGGTACTACAATCGCTTGAATCAAGTGGGAGTTAATCTTCCAGATAAAATAGTGATTGACAGAATTCTCTAGTCACTATCACCAAGTTAGTAGAACTTCGTGATGAACTATAATATGCAAGGGATAACGGAAATGATTCCCAAGCTCTTCGTGATGCTGAAATCGACGAAGGTAGAAATCAAGAAAAGCATCAAGTGTTGATGGTAAACAAAACCACTAGTTTCAAGTAAAGGGACAAATGGAAGAAAGGGGAACTTCAAGAAGAATGGCAAGCAAGTTGCTGCTCAAGTGAAAAAACCCAAGTCTGGACCTAAGCCTGAAACTGAGTGCTTCTACTGCAAAGGGACTGGTCACTAGAAGCGGAAACTACCCCAAGTAATTGGCGGATAAGAAGGATGGAAAAGTGAACATAGGTATATTTGATATACATGTTATTGATGTGTACTTAATAGTGTTTATAGCAACCCTGCGGTATTTGATACTAGTTCAGTTGCTGAGAATAGTAACTTGAAACGGGAGTTACAGAATGAACAGAGACTAGTTAAGGGTGAAGTGACGATGTGTATTAGAAATGGTTCCAAGATTGATATGATCATCATCACACACTCCCTATACTTTCGGGATTAGTGTTAAACCTAAAATAAATGTTATTTAGTGTTTGTGTTTAGCATAAATATGATTGGATCATGTTTATTGCAATACAGTTATTCATGTAAGTTAGAGAATAATTGTTGTTCTGTTTACATGAATAAAACCTTCTATGGTCATACACCCAATGAAAATGGTTTGTTGGATCTCGATCATGGTGATACACATTTTCATAATATTGAAGCCAAAAGATGCAAAGTTAATAATGATAGTGCAACTTATTTGTGGCACTGCCGTTTAGGTCATATTGGTGTAAAGCGCATGAAGAAAATCCATGCTGATGGACTTTTGGAATCACTTGATTATGAATCAGTTGATGCTTGCGAACCATGCCTCATGGGCAAGATGACTAAGACTCCATTCTCTGAAATAATGGAGCGAGCAACAGATTTGTTGGAAATCATACATACTGATGTATGTGGTCATGAATATTGAGGCTCGCGGCAGGTATCATTATTTTCTGATCTTCACAGATAATTTGAGCAGATATTAGTATATCTACTTGATGAAACACAAGTCTGAAACATTTGAAAAGTTCAAAGAATTTCAGAGTGAAGTGGAGAATCATCGTAACAAAAATAAAAATTTCTACGATATGATCGCAGAAGTAAAATATTTGAGTTACGTGTTTGGTCTTCAGTTAAAACAATGTGAAATAGTTTCACTACTCACGCCACCTGGAACACCACAGTATAATGGTGTGTTTGAACATCGTAACCGTACTTTATTAGATATGGTGCAATCTACGATGTCTATTACCGATTTACCACTATCGTTTTGGGGTTATGCATTAGAGACAGCTGCATTCACATTAAAAAGGGCATCATCTAAATCCGTTGAGACGACACCGTATGAACTGTGGTTTAGCAAAAAACCTAAGCTGTCGTTTCTTAAAGTTTGGAGTTGCGATGCTTATGTGAAGAAGTTTCATCTTGATAAGCTCAAACCCAAGTCGGAGAAGCGCGTCTTCATAGGATACCCAAAGAAGACAGTTGGGTACACCTTCTATCATAGATCCAAAGGCAAGACATTCGTTGCTTAGAATGGATCCTTTCTAGAGAAGGAGTTTCTCTCGAAATAAGTGAGTGGGAGGAAAGTAGAACTTGATGAGGTAACTTTACCTGCTCCCTTATTGGAAAGTAGTTCATCACAGAAATCTGTTCCTGTGACTACTACACCAATTAGTGAGGAAGCTAATGATGATGATCATGTAACTTCAGATCAAGTTACTACCGAAACCTCGTAGGTAAACCAGAGTGAGATTCGCACCAGAGTGGTACGGTAATCCTATTCTGGAGGTCATGTTACTTAACCATGACGAGCCTACGAACTATGAGGAAGCGATGATGAGCCCAGATTCCACAAAATGGCTTGAGGCCATGAAATCTGAGATGAGATCCATGTATGAGAACAAAGTATGGACTTTGATTGACTTGCCCAATGATCGGCGAGCCATTGAGATTAAATGGATCTTCAAGAGGAAGACGGACGCTGATAGTAGTGTTACTATCTACAAAGCTAGAATTGTCGCAAAAAAGGTTTTTTCGACAAGTTCAAGGTGTTGACTACGATGAGAGTTTCTCACTCGTATCTATGCTTAAGTCTGTCCGAATCATGTTAGCAATTGCCGCATTTTATGAAATCTGGCAAATGGATAAACAAAACTGCATTCCTTAATGGATTTATTAAAGAGAGTTGTATATGATGCAACCAGAAGGTTTTGTCAATCCTAAAGGTACTAACAAAATATGCAGGCTCCAGCGATCCATCTATGGACTGGTGCAAGCATCTCGGAGTTGGAATATAAGCTTTGATAAGTTGATCAAAGCATATAGTTTTATACAGACTTGCGGTGAAGCCTGTATTTACAAGAAAGTGAGTGGGAGCACTACAACATTTCTGATAAGTATATGTGAATGACATATTGTTGATCGGAGATAATGTAGAATTATTCTGCAAAGCATAAAGGAATGTTTGAAAGGAGTTTTTCAAAGAAAGACCTCAGTGAAGCTGCTTACATATTGAGCATCAAGATCTATAGAGATAGATCAAGACACCTGATAAGTTTTTCAATGAGTACATACCTTGACAAGATTTTGAAGTAGTTCAAAATGGAACAGTCAAAGAAGGAGTTCTTGCCTGTGTTACAAGGTGTGAAGTTGAGTAGGACTCAAAACCCAACCACGACAGAAGATAGAGAGAGAATGAAAGTCATTCCCTATGCCTCAGCCATAGGTTCTATAAAGTATGCCATGCTGTGTACCATACCTATTGTATACCCTGCCCTGAGTTTGGCAAGGGAGTACAATAGTGATCTAGGAGTAGATCACTGGACATTGGTCAAAATTATCCTTAGTGGAATAAAGGATATGTTTCTCGATTATGGAGGCGGCAAAAGGTTCGTCGTAAAGGGTTACGTCGATGCAAGTTTTGACACTGATCCAGATGACTCAATCTGGATACATATTGAAAGCGGGAGCAATTATCTAGAGTAGCTCCGTGCAGAGCATTGTTGACATAGAAATTTGCAAAATACATACGGATCTGAATGTGGCAGACCCATTGACTAAACTTCCCTCACAAGCAAAACATGATCACACCTTAGTACTCTTTGGGTATTAATCACATAGCAATGTGAACTAGATTATTGACTCTGGTAAACCCTTTGGGTGTTGGTCACATGACGATGTGAACTATGGGTGTTAATCACATGGTGATGTGAACTATTGATGTTAAATCACATGGCGATGTGAACTAGATTATTGACTCTAGTGCAAGTGGGAGACTGAAGGAAATATGCCCTAGAGGCAATAATAAAGTTATTATTTATTTCCTTATATCATGATAAATGTTTATTATTCATGCTAGAATTGTATTAACCGGAAACATGACACATGTGTGAATACATAGACAAACAGAGTGTCACTAGTATGCCTCTACTTGACTAGCTCGTTGATCAAAGATGGTTAAGTTTCCTAGACATTGACATGGGTTGTCATTTGATTAACGGGATCACATCATTAGGAGAATGATGTGATTGACTTGACCCATTCAGTTAGCTTTAGCACTTGATCATTTAGTTTGTTGCTATTGCTTTCTTCATGACTTATACATGTTCCTATGACTATGAGATTATGCAACTCCCGTTTACCGGAGGAACACTTTGTGTGCTACCAAACGTCACAACGTAACTGGGTGATTATAAAGGTGCTCTATAGGTGTCTCCGAAGGTACTTGTTGGGTTGGCGTATTTCGAGATTAGGATTTGTCACTCCGATTGTCGGAGAGGTATCTCTGGGCCCACTCGGTAATACACATCACTTAAGCCTTGCAAGCATTGCAACTAATGAGTTAGTTGCGGGATGATGTATTACGGAACGAGTAAAGAGACTTGCCAATAACGAGATTGAACTAGGTATTGAGATACCGACGATCGAATCTTGGGCAAGTAACATACCGATGACAAAGGGAACAACGTATGTTGTTATACGGTTTGACCGATAAAGATCTTCGTAGAATATGTAGGAGCCAATATGAGCATCCAGGTTCCGCTATTGGTTATTGACCGGAGACGTGTCTCGGTCATGTCTACATAGTTCTCGAACCCGTAGGGTCCGCACGCTTAAATTTCGATGACGGTTATATTATGAGTTTATGTGTTTTGATGTACCGAAGGTAGTTCGGAGTCTCGGATGAGATCGGGAATATGACGAGGAGTCTCCAAATTGTCGATACGTAAAGATCAATATATTGGACGACTATATTCGGACATCGGAAAGGTTCCGAGTGATTCGGGTGTTTATCGGAGTACCGGGGAGTTACGGGAATTCGCCGGGGAGTGTATGGGCCTTATTGGGCTTTAGGGGAAAGAGAGAGAGGCAGGCCGCGCGCCCCCCAAGGCCTAGTCCGAGTTGGACTAGGGGGAAGGGCTGCACCCCCTCCTTCCTTCTCTTCTTCTTTTCCCTTTCCTTCTCTCCTACTCCTACTACTTGGAAGGGCTCCTAGTTCTACTAGGAAAGGGGGAATCCTACTCCCGGTGGGAGTAGGACTCCCCTAGGGCGCGCCATAGAGAGGGCCGGCCCCTCCCCTCCTCCACTCCTTTATATATGTGGCCAGGGGGCACCCCAGAGACAACAATTGATCTCTTGATCTCTTAGCCGTGTGCGGTGCCCACCTCCACGATAATCCACCTTGATCATATCGTAGCGGTGCTTAGTCGAAGCCCTGCGTTGGTAGAACATCATCATCGTCACCACGCCGTCGTGCTGACGAAACTCTCCCTCAACACTCGGCTGGATCGGAGTTCGAGGGAGGTCATCGAGTTGAACGTGTGCAGAACTCGGAGGTGCCGTGCGTTTGGTACTTGATCGGTTGGATCGTGAAGACGTATGACTACATCAACCGCGTTGTGCTAACACTTCCGCTTTCGGTCTACGAGGGTACGTGGGCATCACTCTCCCCTCTCGTTGCTATGCATCACCATGATCTTGCGTGTGCGTAGGAATTTTTTTGAAATTACTATGTTCCCCAACACATGCCACAATAAAGAAAATTACATGGATAAATATGTTAGGTAGCATTCCACATAAAAAAATATGTTTTAATCATTTACCTACTCGAGGACGAGTAGGAATTAAGCTTGGGGATGCTTGATACGTCTCCAACGTATCAATAATTTTTTATTGTTCCATGCTATTATATTATGTATTTTGGATGTTATATGCATTAATATGCTATTTTATATTATTTTTGGGACTAACTTATTAACCTAGAGCCCAGTGCCAGTTTCTGTTTTCCCTTGTTTTTGAGCTTCATGGAAAAGGAATACCAAAGGGAATAAAACTTTCGTGATGATTTTTCTTGGACCAGAAGACACCCCGGAGACTTGGAGTTCAAGTCAGAAGAGCCAGGAGGCGGTGACAAGGGGGAGGGCGCCCCCCTGCCTTGTGGGCCCCTCGTGACTCCCCTGACCTAGTTCCACCTCCTATATATTCACATATGTTCCCAAACCACCAGAAGCATCCACGAAAACACTTTTCCACTACCGCAATCTTCTGTTCCCATGAGATCCCATCTTGGGGCCTTTCCCGGCATCTTGCCGGAGGGGCATTCGATCACGAAGGGCTTCTACATCAACTCTATTGCCCTTCCGATGAAGCGTGAGTAGTTTACCTGAGACCTACGGGTCCATAGCTAGTAGTTGAACGAAATATGCCCTAGAGGCAATAATAAAGTTGTTATTTATATTTCCTTATATCCTGATAAATGTTTATTATTCATGCTAGAATTGTATTAACCAGAAACTTAGTACATGTGTGAATACATAGACAAAACAGAGTGTCCCTAGTATGCCTCTAGTTGACTAGCTCGTTAATCAAAGATGGTTAAGTTTCCTGACCATAGACATATGTTGTCATTTGATGAACGAGATCACATCATTAGAGAATGATGTGATGGACAAGACCCATCCGTTAGCTTAGCATGATGATACAGACGATCGAATCTCGGGCAAGTAACATATTGATGACAAAGGGAATGACATATGTTGTTATTGCGGTTTGGCCGATAAAGATCTTCGTAGAATATGCAGGAACCAATATGAGCATCCAGGTTCTGCTATTGGTTATTGATCGGAGATGTGTCTCGGTCATGTATACATAGTTCTCGAACCCGTAGGGTCCGCACGCTTAATGTTCGATGGCGATTTGTATTATGAGTTATGTGTTTTGGTGACCAAAGTTTGTTCGGAGTCCTAGATGAGATCACGGACATGACGAGGAGTCTCTAAATGGTCGAGACATAAACATTGATATATTGGAAGGTTATGTACGGGCACCAGAATGGTTTCGAAGAGGTTCGGGGATTTTTCAGAGTACCAGGAGGTTACTGGACCCCCTCGGGAATGTTAATGGGCCTCATGGGCCATAGTGGAGAGAAGGAGGCAGGCCACAAGAGGTGGCGCCCCCCCATAATAGTCTGAATTGGACAAGGGGTGGGGGGAGCAACCTCCCTTTCCTTCTCCCTCTCCCACTCTTTCCCCTTTCCCCCTCTCCCTTGGAAGGAAGGGGGGAGCCGACTAGGACTAGGAGTCCTAGTGGGACTCCTCCCACTTGGCGCGTCCCTAGGGCCGGCCGGCCTCCCCTCTCCTCCTTTATATACGGGGCGGGGGGCACCCCAAAGACACATAAATTGTTCTCTTAGCCGTGTGTGGTGCCCCCCTCCACAGTTTACTCCTCCGGTCATAGCATCGTAGTGCTTAGGCGAAACCCTGCACGGATCACATCACCATCACCGTCACCACGCCATTGTGCTGACGGAACTCTCCCTCGACCCTCTGCTGGATCAAGAGTTCGAGGGACGTCATCAAGCTGAACGTGTGCTAAACACGGAGGTGTCGTACGTTCTGTACTAGATCGGTTGGACCGCGAAGACGTTCGACTACATCAACCGCGTTAACCTAACGCTTCCACTTTAGGTCTATGAGGGCACGTGGACACACTCTCCCCCTCTTGTTGCTATGCATCTCCTAGATAGATCTTGGATGAGCGTAGAAATTTTTTGAAATTGCATGCTACGTTCCCCAATAGTAGCTAGATGGCTTCTTCTCTTTCTCTTTGATTCTCAATACCATGTTCTCCTCGATGGTCTTTGAGATCTATCCAATGTAATCTTCTTTTGCGGTGTGTTTGTCGAGATCCGATGAATTGTGGATTTATGATCAGATTATCTATGAATATTATTTGAATCTTCTCTAAATTCTTATATGCATGATTTGATATCTTTGTAATTCTCTTCGAACTATCGGCTTAGTTTGGCCAACTAGATTGGTTTTTCTTGCAATGGGAGAAGTGCTTAGCTTTGGGTTAAATCTTGCTGTGTCCTTTCCCAGTGACAGTAGGGGCAGCAAGGCACGTATTGTATTGTTGCTATCGAGGATAAAAAGATGGGGTTTACATCAAATTGATTGAGTTTATTCCTCTACATCATGTCATCTTACTTAATGCGTTACTCTGTTCTTCATGAACTTAATACTCTAGATGCACGCAGGAGTCGGTCGATGTGTGGAGTAATAGTAGTAGATGCAGGTAGGAGTCGGTCTAATTGACACGAATGTGATGCCTATATTTAATAATCATTGCCTTAGATATCGTCATAACTCTGCGCTTCTCTATCAATTGCTCGACAGTAATTTGTTCACCCATAGTATTATTTGCTATCTTGAGAGAAGCCTCTAGTGAAACCTATGGCCCCCCTGGTCTATTTTCCATCATATAAGTTTTTGATCTACCATTTTGCAATCTTTTACTTTCCGATCTATAAACCAAAAAACCCAAAAATATTTACTTTATCTTTTGTTTAGTCTTATTTATCTCTATTAGATCTCACTTTTGCAAGTAACAGTGAAGGGATTGACAACCCCTTTATCGCGTTGGGTGCAAGTTGTTTGATTGTTTGTGTAGGTATTGGTGATTTGTGCGTTGTCTCCTAATGGACTGATACCTTGGTTCTCTAACTGAGGGAAATACTTATCTCTACTTTGCTACATCACCCTTTCCTCTTCAAGGGAAAAACCAATGCAAGCTCAAGAAGTAGCAGGAAGAATTTCTGGCGCCGTTGTTGGGGAGATCTACGCCAAGTCAAGACATACCAAGTACCCATCATAAAACTCTCATCTCTTGCATTACATTATTCGCAATTTGCTTCTCGTTTTCCTCTCCTCCACTTCTAAAACTGTCGGGGATATACCTCGTGGTATGACCCGACCGGAGATATGACCCGGCTGGGACTTGGTGTTTCATTGGTGACCCAACAAATGTTAAGTCGGCAGATGTTAAGTCAGATTATAAGCCGACAGATGATAAGTCAGATGTTAAGTCATATCATAAGCCGACAGATCATAAGCCAGATGGTAACCCGACATATGATAAGCCAAATGATAAGTCAGATGGTAACCCGACAGATGTTAAGTCAGATCATAAGCCGGCAGATGATAAGCCAGATGGTAAGTGAGATGGTAAACCGGTAGACAGTCATAACCCAGCAGACAGAGTCGCCCGGGGTTAATAAAGCCCGAGACATTAAGAAGCCCATGAAGAGAAGTCAGAATAGTTTAAGTCTTAGTCCGATATGGACTCTACATGTAACCCGCCCCTTCAACTTATATAAGGAGGGGCAGGGCACCCCAAGAGGGGAGAGGAATAATCTTAAGGTTAGACACAACTAGGACAGCCGGTTTACGGTGACTCCCTCATGATCATAATGAGACCTAGCCGCAAACAACATGTAGGGTTGTTACCAGATGATGTTTCCCGGGGCTCGAAGCTGTCTAAATCCTTGTCTTTGATCCGCCTCGTGTCTCTCATCCCGATCAACCCCTCTTAAGTCACCACATAGATGCGTTGGCCTCATGACTAAGTCCTCACACTAGGACATCTGCCGTGACAATTCCAGTGAGCAGCTGCGCGCCTAAGTCGCCGCGTCAAGTTAACCCGCCGTTATGGCCTTGTTTTGCCTCGTCAGTCTCTGTTTGAGTTGCTGGTCTCCGTTGTGGTTCCCCTCGCCATGGAATCGCCGAGTCAATCTCGCTGGCACCATGTGCAAGCCGCCGCTCCACCTCGCCTTGCGCCATCCCGCCGGCCTTGCAACAAGTCACTGCCTGTTGTAGTGACTCGTTTCACCTCTTCGCTGGATTTAAAGCCACCGGGGATTCTCCTCCGCTTCAGGCTGCATCAAATCGCCATCAATACAAGCCGCCTCGACGGCTTCAATCGCCTCCAAGGCATCTCCGAGTCACCGCTGCCGGCCTCCACTATTGCGGCCGCCTGAGCCACCCTCGCCAGCGTCCTTCAAACCGCGGGGTCACCGCGACATCATCGGCTCATCCCGCCTCTGGTCGACCTGCTGTTTTTCTTCTGCTACACCCGCGGCCGTTTAAGAACCCACTGTTGGAAATATGCCCTAGAGGCAATAATAAATTGGTTATTATTATATTTCCTTGTTCATGATAATCGTTTATTATCCATGCTAGAATTGTATTGATAGGAAACTCAAATACATGTGTGGATACATAGACAACACCGTGTCCCTAGTAAGCCTCTAGTTGACTAGCTCGTTGATCAATAGATGGTTACGGTTTCCTGACCATGGACATTGGATGTCATTGATAACGGGATCACAACATTGGACAAGACCCAATCCTAAGCATAGCACAAGATCGTGTAGTTCGTATGCTAAAGCTTTTCTAATGTCAAGTATCATTTCCTTAGACCATGAGATTGTGCAACTCCCGGATACCGTAGGAATGCTTTGGCTGTGCCAAACGTCACAACGTAACTGGGTGGCTATAAAGGTACACTACAGGTATCTCCGAAAGTGTCTGTTGGGTTGGCACGAATCGAGACTGGGATTTGTCACTCCGTGTAAACGGAGAGGTATCTCTAGGCCCACTCGGTAGGACATCATCATAATGTGCACAATGTGATCAAGGAGTTGATCACGGGATGATGTGTTACGGAACAAGTAAAGAGACTTGCCGGTAACGATATTGAACAAGGTATCGGGATACCGACGATCGAATCTCGGGCAAGTATCGTACCGCTAGACAAAGGGAATTGTATACGGGATTGATTAAGTCCTTGACATCGTGGTTCATCCGATGAGATCATCGTGGAACATGTGGGAGCCAACATGGGTATCCAGATCCCGCTGTTGGTTATTGACCAGAGAGTTATCTCGGTCATGTCTGCATGGTTCCCGAACCCGTAGGGTCTACACACTTAAGGTTCGATGACGCTAGGGTTATAGGGAATAGATATACGTGGTTAGCGAATGTTGTTCGGAGTCCCGGATGAGATCCCGGACATCACGAGGAGTTCCGGAATGGTCCGAAGGTAAAGATTTATATATGGGAAGTCCTGTTTTGGTCACCCGAAAAGTTTCGGGTTTTATCGGTAACGTACCGGGACCACCGGGAGGGTCCCGGGGGTCCACCAAGTGGGGCCACAAGCCCCGGAGGGATGCATGGGCCAAGTGTGGGAGGGCACCAGCCCCAGGTGGGCTGGTGCGCCCCCCCACAAGGGCCCAAGGCGCCTAAAGGGGAGGAAGGGGGCAAACCCTAAGGGCAGATGGGCCTTAGGGCCCATGCCTGGTGCGCCTCCCTCTCCCCCTCCCCTTGGCCGCCCCCTAGATGGGATCTAGGGGCTGCCGCCGCCCCTAGGGAGGGAACCCTAGGTGGGGGCGCAGCCCCTCCCCTCCCCCTATATATACTTGAGGTTTGGGCTGCCCAAGACACACGAGTTCCTCTCCTTCTTGGCGCAGCCCTACCCCTCTCCCTCCTCGTCTCTTGCGGTGCTTGGCGAAGCCCTGCTGGAGTACCACGCTCCTCCACCACCACCACGCCGTTGTGCTGCTGCTGGATGGAGTCTTCCTCAACCTCTCCCTCTCTCCTTGCTAGATCAAGGCATGGGAGACGTCACCGGGCTGCACGTGTGTTGAACACGGAGGTGCCGTCCGTTCGGCACTAGGATCTCCGGTGATTTGGATCACGACGAGTACGACTCCTTCAACCCCGTTCTCTTGAACGCTTCCGCTTAGCGATCTACAAGGGTATGTAGATGCACTCTCCTTCCCCTCGTTGCTGGTTTCTCCATAGATAGATCTTGGTGACACGTAGGAAAATTTTGAATTTCTGCTACGTTCCCCAACAGTGGCATCATGAGCTAGGTCTATGCGTAGTTTCTATGCACGAGTAGAACACAAAGTAGTTGTGGGCGTTGATTTTGTTCAATATGCTTACCGTTACTAGTCCAATCTTGATTCGGCGACATCATGGGATGAAGCGGCCCGGACCGACCTTACACGTACTCTTACGTGAGACTGGTTCCACCGACTGACATGCACTAGTTGCATAAGGTGGCTAGCGGGTGTCTGTCTCTCCCACTTAAGTCAGATCGGGTTCAATGAAAAGGGTCCTTATGAAGGGTAAATAGCAATTGGCATATCACGTTGTGGTTTTTGCGTAGGTAAGAAACGTTCTTGCTAGAAACCCATAGCAGCCACGTAAAACATGCAAACAACAATTAGAGGACGTCTAACTTGTTTTTGCAGGGTATGCTATGTGATGTGATATGGCCAAGAAGAATGTGATGAATGATATGTGATGTATGAGATTGATCATGTTCTTGTAATAGGAATCACGACTTGCATGTCGATGAGTATGACAACCGGCAGGAGCCATAGGAGTTGTCTTTATTTATTGTATGACCTGCGTGTCATTGAACAACGCCATGTAATTACTTTACTTTATTTCTAACCGGTAGCCATAGTAGTAGAAGTAATAAGTTGGCGAGACAACTTCATGGAGACACAATGATGGAGATCATGGTGTCATGCCGGTGACGATGATGATCATGGAGCCCCGAAGATGGAGATCAAAAGGAGCAATATGATATTGGCCATATCATGTCACTATTTGATTGCATGTGATGCTTAGAACGACGGTAGTAAATAAGATGATCCCTCATTAAAATTTCAAGAAAGTGTTCCCCCTAACGGTGCACCATTGCGAAAGTTCGTCGTTTCGAAGCACCATGTGATGATCGGGTGTGAGAGATTCTTACGTTCGAATACAACGGGTGTTGACGAGCCTAGCATGTACAGACATGGCCTCGGAACACATGCGAAACACTTAGGTTAACTTGACGAGCCTAGCATGTACAGACATGGCCTCTGAACACAAGAGACCGAAAGGTCGAGCATGAGTCGTATGGTAGATACGATCAACATGAAGATGTTCACCAATGTTGACTAGTCCGTCTCACGTGATGATCGGACACGGCCTAGTTGACTC
The DNA here is from genome assembly GCF_018294505.1 of Triticum aestivum. Taxonomy (NCBI): domain Eukaryota; kingdom Viridiplantae; phylum Streptophyta; class Magnoliopsida; order Poales; family Poaceae; genus Triticum; species Triticum aestivum. The sequence continues at coordinate 212,205,653 of NC_057806.1, forward strand.
GGATCATGTAATCACTTAGATGACTAGAGGGATGTCTATCTGAGTGGGAGTTCATAAGATGAACTTAATTATCTTGAACATAGTCAAAAGGTCTTCGCAAATTATGTCGTAGCTCGCGCTTCAGTTCTACTGTTTAGATATGTTCCTAGAGAAAATTTAGTTGAAAGTTGATAGTAGCAATTATGCGGACTAGGTCCGTAAACTGAGGATTGTCCTCATTGCTTCATAGAAGGCTTATGTCCTTAATGCACCGCTCAGTGTGCTGAACCTCAAACGTCGTCTGTGGATGTTGTGAACATCTGACATACACATTTTGATAACTACGTATTTTGATAACTACGTGATAGTTCAGTTAAACGGTTTAGAGTTGAGGCACCGAAGACGTTTTAAAACGTCGCGAAACATATGAGATGTTTCGAGGGCTGAAATTGGGATTTCAGGCTCGTGCCCACGTCAAGAGGTATAAGACCTCCAACGATTTTCTTAGCCTGCAAACTAAGGGAGAAAAGCTCAATTGTTGAGCTTGTGTTCAGATTGTCTGAGTACAACAATCATTTGAATCGAGTGGGAGTTGATCTTCCAGATGAGATAGTGATGTTTCTCCAAAGTCATTACCACCAAGCTGCTAGAGCTTCGTGATGAACTATAATATATCGGGGACATATATGATGATCCTTGAGATATTCGCGATGTTTGACACCACAAAAGTAGAAATCAAGAAGGAGCATCAATTGTTGATGGTTGGTGAAACCACTAGTTTCAAGAAGGGCAAGGGCAAAAAAAGGGATACTTCATGAAACGGCAAATCAGCTGCTGCTCTAGTGATGAAACCCAAGGTTGAACCCAAACCCGAGACTAAGTGCTTCTGTAATAAGGGGAACAACCACTGGAGCAGAATTACCCTAGATACTTGGTAGATGAGAAGGCTGGCAAGGTCAATAGAAGTATATTGGATATACATTGTGTTAATGTGTACTTTACTAGTACTCCTAGTAGCACCATGGTATTAGATACCGGTTCGGTTGCTAAATGTTAGTAAACTCGAAATAAGAGGATGCGGAGTAAACGGAGACTAGCTAAAGGTGAGCTGGCAATATGTGTTGGAAGTTTTTTCCAAGCTTGATGTGATCAAGCATCGCACGCTCCCTCTACCATCGAGATTGGTGTTTGCATTGAGCGTAGACATGATTGGATTATGTCTATCGCAATACGATTATTCATTTAAGGAGAATAATGGCTACTCTGTTTATTTGAATAATACCTTCAATGGTCTTGCACCTAAAATGAATGGTTTATTGAATCTCGATCGTAGTGATACACATGTTCATGCCAAAAGATATAAGATAGTAATGATAGTACCACCTACTTGTGGCACTGCCACTTAAGTCATATCGGTATAAAACGCATGAAGAAGCTCCATGTTGATGGATCTTTGGGCTCACTCGTTTTTGAAAAGTTTGAGACATGCGAACCATGTCTATTGGTGTATATGCATGAAGAAACTCCATGCAAATGGACCGTTTGGACTCACTTGATTTTGAATCACTTGAGACATGCAAATCATACCACATGGGCAAGATGACTGAAAGCCTCGTTTTCAGTAAAATGGAACTAGAAAGCAACTTGTTGGAAGTAATACATTTTGATGTGTGCAGTCCAATGAGTGCTGAGGCATGTAGTGGATATTGTTATGTTCTTACTTCATAGATGATTTGAGTAGATGTTGAGTATATTTACTTGATGAATCACGAGTCTGAATTATTGAAAGGTTCAAGTAATTTCAGGGTGAAGTTGAAAGATCGTCATGACAAGAGGATAAAATGTCTATGATATGATCGTAGAGATGAATATCTGAATTATGAGTTTGGCACAGAATTAAGACATTGTGGAAATTGTTTCACAACCGATATAGCCTGGAACACCATAGTGTGATGGTGTGTCCGAACATCATAACTGCACCCTATTGGATATGATGCATACCATGATGTCTCTTATTGAATTACCACGATAGTTTATGGGTTAGGCATTAGAGACAACCACATTCACTTTAAATAGGGCACCACGTAATTCCGATGAGATGACACCGTATGAACTATGGTTTAGAGAAACCTAAGCTGTCATTTCTTAAAAGTTTGGGGCTGCAACGCTTATGTGAAAAAGTTTCAGGCTGATAAGCTAGAACCCAAAGCGGATAAATGCATCTTCATAGGACACCCAAAACAGTTGGGTATACCTCCTGTCTCAGATCCAAAAGCAATAAGGGATTGTTTCTAGAATCGGGTCCTTTCTCGAGGAAAAGTTTCTCTCGAAAGAATTGAGTGGGAGGATGGTGGAGACTTGATGAGGTTATTGAACCGTCTCTTCAACTAGTGTGTGGCAGGGCACAAGGAGTTGTTCCTGTGGCACCTACACCAATTGAAGTAGAAGCTTATGATAGTGATCATGAAACTTCAGATCAAGTCACTCCCAAACCTCGTAGGATGACAAGGATGCATACTACTTTAGAGTGGTACGTAATCCTGTCTTGGAAGTCATGTTGCTAGACAACAATGAACCTACGAGCTATGGAGAAGCGATGGTGGGCCTGGATTCCAAAATGGCTCAAGGCCATATAATCCGAGAGAGGATCCATATATGAAAACAAAGTGTAGACTTTGGAAGAACTACTTGATGGTCGTAAGGCTGTTAGGTACATATGGATTTTAAAAGGAAGACGGACAATGATGGTATGTATCACCATTAAGAAAGCTCGACTTGTCATTAAGATGTTTTTCGACAAGTTCAAGGAGTTGACTACGGTGAGACTTTCTCACTCGTAGCGATGCTAAGAGTCTGTTGGAATTATATTAGCAGTCACTGCATTATTTATGAAATCTTGCAGATAGGATTTCAAAAACCATTGTTTCCTCACGATTTTCTTAAGGAAAGGTTGTATGTGATACAACCAGAAGGTTTTAACAATCCTGAAAGACGCTAACAAGTATGCAAAGCTCTAGCAATCCTTCTAAGGACTGGAGTAAGCATTCCGGAGTTGGAATATACGCTTTGATGATGATCAAATTTTTTTGGAGTATACAAAGTTTATGAGAAACTTGTATTTCCAAAGAAGTGAGTGGGAGCACTATAGAATTTCTGATGAGTATATGTTGTTGACATATTGTTGATCAGAAATGACGTAGAATTTCTGGAAAGCATATAGGTTTATTTGGAAAGTGTTTTTCAATGGAAAGCCTGGATTAAGCTACTTGAACATTGAGCATCAAGATCTATAAGGATAGATTAAAACGCATAATGGTAGTTTTAAATGAGCACATTCCTTGACATGATCTTGAAGGTGTTCAAGATGGATCAGTCAAAGAAGGAGTTCTTGCCTGAGTTGCAAGGTATGAAGTTAAGACTTAAAGCTCGACCACGGCAGAAGAAAGAGGAAGGATGAAGGTCGTCCCCTATGCTTTTGTCATAGGCTCTATACGGTATGCCATGCTGAGTACCGCACCTGATGTGTGCCTTGCCACATATCTGGCAAGAGGGTACAAAGGTAATCTAGGAGTAGATCACCAGATAGCGGTCTAAATTATCCTTAGAGGAATAAGGATATGTTTCTCGGTTATGGAGGTGATAAAGAGTTCGACGTAAAGAGTTACGTCGATGCAAGCTTAACACCTATTCGGATAGCTCTGAGTAGAGATACCGGATACGTATAATGGAGCAACAGTTTAGAATAGCTCCAAGTAGAACAGTTATTTGAAATGGCTCCAAATGTAGCGTAGTAGTTGCATCTACAAGATGACATAGAAATTTGCGAAGTACATACATATCTGAATGTTGCAGACCCGTTGACTGAAACCTCTCTCACAAGCATAACATGATCAAACCCAGAACTCTTTGGGTGTTTGTCACATGAGGATGTGACCTTGAGTGTTAATCACATATCGATGTGAACTGGATTATTGACTCTAGTGCAAGTGGGAGACTGTTGGAAATATGCCCTAGAGGCAATAATAAATTGGTTATTATTATATTTCCTTGTTCATGATAATCGTTTATTATCCATGCTAGAATTGTATTGATAGGAAACTCAGATACATGTGTGGATACATAGACAACACCATGTCCCTAGTAAGCCTCTAGTTGACTAGCTCATTGATCAATAGATGGTTACGGTTTCCTGACCATGGACATTGGATGTCATTGATAACGGGATCACATCATTAGAAGAATGATGTGATGGACAAGACCCAATCCTAAGCATAGCACAAGATCGTGTAGTTCGTATGCTAAAGCTTTTCTAATGTCAAGTATCATTTCCTTAGACCATAAGATTGTGCAACTCCCGGATACCGTAGGAATACTTTGGGTGTGCCAAATGTCACAACGTAACTGGGTGGCTATAAAGGTACACTACAGGTATCTCCGAAAGTGTCTGTTGGGTTGGCACGAATCGAGACTGGGATTTGTCACTCCGTGTAAACGGAGAGGTATCTCTGGGCCCACTCGGTAGGACATCATCATAATGTGCACAATGTGATCAAGGAGTTGATCACGGGATGATGTGTTACGGAACGAGTAAAGAGACTTGCCGGTAACGAGATTGAATAAGGTATCGGGATACCGACGATCGAATCTCGGGCAAGTATCATACCGCTAGACAAAGGGAATTGTATACGGGATTGATTAAGTCCTTGACATCGTGGTTCATCCGATGAGATCATCGTGGAACATGTGGGAGCCAACATGGGTATCCAGATCCCGCTGTTGGTTATTGACCAGAGAGTTATCTCGGTCATGTCTGCATGGTTCCCGAACCCGTAGGGTCTACACACTTAAGGTTCGATGACGCTAGGGTTATAGGGAATAGATATACGTGGTTACCGAATGTTGTTCGGAGTCCCGGATGAGATCCCGGACGTCACGAGGAGTTCCGGTATGGTCCGGAGGTAAAGATTTATATATGGAAAGTCCTGTATTGGTCACTGGAAAAGTTTCGGGCTTTATCGGTAATGTACCGGGACCACCGGGAGGGTCTCGGGGGTCCACCAAGTGGGGCCACAAGCCCCGGAGGGCTTCATGGGCCAAGTGTGGGAGGGGACCAGCCCCAGGTGGGCTGGTGCGACCCCCACAAGGGCCCAAGGCGCCTAAAGGGGAGGAGGGGGCAAACCCTAAGTGCAGATGGGCCTTAGGGCCCATGCCTGGTGCGCCTCCCTCTTCCCCTCCCCTTGGCCGCCCCCTAGATGGTATCTAGGGGCTGCCGCCACCCCTAGGGAGGGAACCCTAGGTTGGGGCACAGCCCCTCCCCTCCCCCTATATATACTTGAGGTTTGGGCTGCCCAAGACACACGAGTTCCTCTCCTTCTTGGCGCAGCCCTACCCCTCTCCATCCTCGTCTCTTGCGGTGCTTGGCGAAGCCCTGCTGGAGTACCATGCTCCTCCACCACCACCACGCCGTTGTGCTACTGCTGGATGGAGTCTTCCTCAACCTCTCCCTCTCTCCTTGCTGGATCAAGGCATGGGAGACGTCACCGGGCTACACGTGTGTTGAACGCGGAGGTGCCGTCCGTTCGGCACTAGGATCTCCTGTGATTTGGATCACGACGAGTACGACTCCTTCAACCCCGTTCTCTTGAACGCTTCCGCTTACTGATCTACAAGGGTATGTAGATGCACTCTCCTTCCCCTCGTTGCTGGTTTCTCCATAGATAGATCTTGGTGACACGTAGGAAAATTTTGAATTTCTGCTACATTCCCCAACACCCACCTCGCGACCGTTGAACCGCCGGCCACGCCTCTCAACATTGCCGAGAGTTGCTCCTGCTAAAGCCGTCGCCGGAGAGACGCCGTCCCACGTTGAGCCAGCGCCGGAGAACCGCCGTCCCGTGTTGAGCTGCCACCTACCCTCCGGTCGACTCGCCTCCTATAACACCCACGACGCGGCTATATCTCCCACGTGACGGAGCATGACTTAGAGGCATAACCGCATGGTAGGCATGTCGCAACAGGGGTAATCTTTACACATCCCATGTACTGAATAAGAAAGGGATAAAGAGTTGGCTTACAATCGCCACTTCACACAATACATAAATATAGCATACATCATCCAGAATACAATCAAGGTCCGACTACGGAACCAACATAAATAAAGACAACCCCAAATTCTAGGTCCCCGATCCCCCCAACTGGGCTCCTCTACTGATCATCCAGAAAAGACATGTAGTAACGTCCCGAATCCTCGTCGAACTCCTGAAGGAAATATGCCCTAGAGACAATAATAAAGTTATTATTTATTTCCTTATATCATGATAAATGTTTATTATCCATGCTAGAATTGTATTAACAGGAAACATAATACATGTGTGAATACATAGACAAACAGAGTGTCACTAGTGTGCCTCTAATTGACTAGCTCGTTGATCAAAGATGGTTAAGTTTCCTAACCATTTACATGGGTTGTCCTTTGATTAACGAGATCACATCATTAGGAGAATGATGTGATTGACTTGACCCATTCTGTTAGCTTAGCACTTGATCATTTAGTTTGTTGCTATTGCTTTCTTCATGACTTATACATGTTCCTATGACTATGAGATTATGCAACTCCCGTTTACCGAAGGAACACTTTGTGTGCTACCAAACATCACAACGTAACTGGGTGACTATAAAGGTGCTCTACAGGTGTCTCCAAAGGTACTTGTTGGTTTGGCATATTTCGAGATTAGGATTTGTCACTCTGATTGTCGGAGAGGTATCTCTGGGCCCTCTCGGTAATGCACATCACATAAGCCTTGCAAGCATTGCAACTAATGAGTTAGTTGCGGGATGATGTATTACGGAACGAGTAAAGAGACTTGCCGGTAACGAGATTGAACTAGGTATTGAGATACCGACGATCGAATCTTGGGAAAGTAACATACCGATGACAAAGGGAACAACGTATGTTGTTATGCGGTCTGACCGATAAAAGATCTTCGTAGAATATGTGGGAGCCAATATGAACATCCAGGTTCCGCTATTGGTTATTTACCGGAGACATGTCTTGGTCATGTCTACATAGTTCTCAAACCCGTAGGGTCCGCACGCTTAACGTTTTGATGACATTTATATTACGACTTTATATGTTTTGATGTACCGAAGGCTATTCGGAGTCCCGGATGTGATCACGAACATGACGAGGAGTCTCAAAATGGTCGGTACATGAAGATTGATATATTGGAAGCCTATGTTTGGATATCGGAAGTGTTCCGGGTGAAATCGGGATTTTACCGGAGTACCGGAGGTTACCGGAACCCCCCGGGAGCTTAATGGGCCTACATGGGCCTTAGTGGAAATAGAGGGAAGCAAGGGGAGTGTGGGGCGCGCCCCCAAGGCCCAAACCGAATTGGTTTAGGGCAAGGGGGGCCGGCCCCCTCTTTCCTTCTTCCCCTCTCTCTTTCCTTCTCCCGAATCCTATTCCAACTAGGAAAGGGGGGAGTCCTACTCCCGGTGGGAGTAGGACTCCTCCTGGCGCACCCTCTCCCTGGCCGGCCGCACCCCCCTTGCTCCTTTATATACGGGGGCAGGGGCACCCCATAGACACAACAATTGATCATTTGATCTTTTAGCCGTGTGCGGTGCCCCCTCCACCATAGTCCACCTCGATAATACTGTAGCGGTGCTTAGGCGAAGCCCTGCGTCGTTAGAACATCATCATCGTCACCACGCCGTCGTGCTAACGAAACTCTCCCTCAACACTCGGCTGGATCAGAGTTCGAGGGACGTCATCAAGCTAAACGTGTGCTGAACTCGGAGGTGCCGTACGTTCGGTACTTGATCGGTCGGATCGTGAGGACGTACGACTACAGCAATCGCGTTGTGCTAAAGCTTCCGCTTTTGGTGTACAAGGGTACGTTGACAACACTCTTCCCTCTCGTTGCTATGCATCACCATGATCATGCGTGTACGTAGGATTTTTTTTTGAAATTACTACGTTCCCCAACAGTGGCATCCGAGCCAGGTTTTATGCGTAGATGTCATATGCACGAGTAGAACACAAGTGAGTTGTGGGCGATATAAGTCATACTGCTTACCAACATGTCATACTTTGGTTCGGCGGTATTGTTGGATGAAGCGGCCTGGACCGACATTACGCGTACGCTTACGCGAGACTGGTTCTACCGACGTGCTTTGCACATAGGTGGCTGGCGGGTGTCAGTTTCTCCAACTTTAGTTGAACCGATTGTGGCTACGCCCGGTCCTTGCGAAGGTTAAAACAGCACCAACTTGACAAACTATCGTTGTGGTTTTGATGCATAGGTAAGAACGGTTCTTGCTAAGCCCGTAGCAGCCACGTAAAACTTGCAACAACAAAGTAGAGGGCGTCTAACTTGTTTTTGGAGGGCATGTTGTGATGTGATATGGTCAAGACATGATGCTAAATTTTATTGTATGAGATGAACATGTTTTGTAACCGAGTTATTGGCAACTGGCAGGAGCCATATGGTTGTCGCTTTATTGTATGCAATGCAATCGCCCTGTAATGCTTTACTTTATCACTAAGCGGTAGCGATAGTCGTGGAAGCATAAGATTGGCGAGACGACAACGATGCTACGATGGAGATCAAGGTGTCACGCCGGTGACGATGGTGATCATGATGATGCTTCGGAGATGGAGATCACAAGCACAAGATGATGATGGCCATATCGTATCACTTATATTGATTGCATGTGATGTTTATCTTTTATGCATCTTATCTTGCTTTGATTGACGGTAGCATTATAAGATGACCCCTCACTAAATTATCAAAGTATAAGTGTTCTCCCTGAGTATGCACCGTTGTGAAAGTTCTTCGTGCTGAGACACCACGTGATGATCGGGTGTGATAGGCTCTACGTTCAAATACAACGGGTGCAAAACAGTTGCACACGCGGAATACTCAGGTTAAACTTGACGAGCCTAGCATATAACAGATATGGTCTCGGAACACGGAGACTGAAAGGTTGAGCATGAATCATATAGTAGATATGATCAACATAGTGATGTTCACCATTGAAACTACTCCATCTCACGTGATGATCGGACATGGTTTAGTTGATTTGGATCACGTGATCACTTAGAGGATTAGAGGGATGTCTATCTATGTGGGAGTTGTTAGGTAATATGATTAATTGAACTTAAATTTATCATGAACTTAGTACCTGATAATATCTTGCTTGTCTATGTTGATTGTAGATAGATGGCCCGTGTTGTTATTCCATTGAATTTTAATGCGTTCCTTGAGAAAGCAAAGTTGAAAGATGATGGTAGCAATTACACGGACTGGGTCCGTAACTTGAGGATTATCCTCATTGCTGCACAGAAGAATTATGTCCTGGAAGCGCCGCTAAGTGCCAAGCCTGCTGCAGGAGCAACACCAGATGTTATGAACGTTTGGCAGAGCAAAGCTGATGACTACTCAATAGTTCAGTGTGCCATGCTTTACGGCTTAGAACCGGGTCTTCAACAATGTTTTGAACATCATGGAGCATATGAGATGTTCCAGGAGTTGAAGTTAATATTTGAAGCAAATGTCCGGATTGAAAGATATGAAGTCTCCAATAAGTTCTATAGCTGCAAGATGGAGGAGAATAGTTCTGTCAGTGAACATATACTCAAAATGTCTGGGTATCATAATCACTTGACTCAACCGGGAGTTAATCTTCCTATTGATAGTGTCATTGACAGAGTTCTTCAATCACTGCCACCAAGCTACAAAAGCTTCATGATGAACTATAATAGGCAAGGGATGAATAAGACTATTCCTGAGCTCTTCGCGATGCTAAAGGCCGCGGAGGTAGAAATCAAGAAGGAGCATCAAGTGTTGATGGTCAATAAGACCACCAGTTTCAAGAAAAAGGGCAAAGGGAAGAAGAAGGGGAACTTCAAGAAGAACAACAAACAAGTTGCTGCTCAGGAGAAGAAACCCAAGTCTGGACCTAAGCCTGAGACTGAGTGCTTCTACTGCAAGTAGACTGGTCATTGGAAGCGGAACTGCCCCAAGTATTTGACGGATAAGAAGGATGGCAAAGTGAACAAAGGTATATGTGATATACATGTTATTGATGTGTACCTTACTAATGCTCGCAGTAGCACCTGGGTATTTGATACTGGTTCTGTTGCTAACATTTGCAACTCGAAACAGGGGCTACGGATTAAGTGAAGATTGGCTAAGGACGAGGTGACGATGCGCGTGGGAAATGGTTCCAAAGTCAATGTGATCTCGGTCGGCACGCTACCTCTACATCTACCTTCGGGATTAGTATTAGACCTAAATAATTGTTATTTGGTGCCAGCGTTGAGCATGAACATTATATCTGGATCTTGTTTGATGCGAGACAATTGTTCATTTAAATCAGAGAATAATGGTTGTTCTATTTATATGAGTAATATCTTTTATGGTCATACATCCTTGAAGAATGGTCTATTTTTGTTGAATCTCGATAGTAGTGATACACATATTCATAATATTGAAGCCAAAAGATGCAGAGTTGATAATGATAGTGCAACTTATTTGTGGCACTGCCGTTTAGGTCATATCGGAGTAAGGCGCATGAAGAAACTCCATACTGATGGACTTTCGGAACCACTTGATTATGAATCACTTGGTACTTGCGAACCGTGCCTCATGGGCAAGATGACTAAAACGCCGTTCTCCGAAACTATGGAGAGAGCAACAGATTTGTTGGAGATCATCCATACAGATGTATGTGGTCCGATGAATATTGAGGCTCGTGGCGGATATCGTTATTTTCTCACCTTCACAGATGATTTAAGCAGATATGGGTATATCTACTTAATGAAACATAAGTCCGAAACATTTGAAAAGTTCAAAGAATTTTAGAGTGAAGTAGAAAATCATCGTAACAAGAAAATAAAGTTTCTACGATCAGATCATGGAGGAGAATATTTGAGTTATGAGTTTGGTCTTCATTTGAAACAATGCGGAATAGTTTCGCAACTCACGCCACCCGGAACACCACAACGTAATGGTGCGTCCGAACATCGTAATCATACTTTACTAGATATGGTGCGATCTATGATGTCTCTGACTGATTTACCGCTATCATTTTGGGGTTATGCTTTAGAGACGGCCGCATTCACGTTAAATAGGGCACCATCGAAATCCATTGAGATGACGCCTTATGAACTGTGGTTTGGCAAGAAACCAAAGTTTCGTTTCTTAAAGTTTGGGGCTGCGATGCTTATGTGAAAAAGCTTCAACCTGTTAAGCTCGAACCCAAATCGGAGAAATGTGTCTTCATAGGATACCCAAAGGAGACTATTGGGTACACCTTCTATCACAGATCCGAAGGCAAGACTTTTGTTGCTAAATTCGGAACATTTCTGGAGAAGGAGTTTCTCTCGAAAGAAGTGAGTGGGAGGAAAGTAGAACTTGATGAGGTAACCGTACCTGCTCCCTTATTGGAAAGTAGTTCATCGCAGAAAACGGTTTCTACGACACCTACACCAATTAGTGAGGAAGTTAATGATGATGATCATGAAACTTCAGATGAAGTTGTTACTGAACCTCGTAGATCAACCAGAGTAAGATCCACACCAGAGTGGTATGGTAATCCTATTCTGGAAGTCATGCTACTAGATCATGATGAACCTACGAACTATGAAGAAGCGATGGTGAGCCCAGATTCCGCAAAATGGCTTGAGGCCATGAAATCTGAGATGGGATCCATGTATGAGAACAAAGTATGGACTTTGGTTGACTTGCCCGATGATCGGCAAGCAATTGAGAATAAATGGATCTTCAAGAAGAAGACTGACACTGACGGTAATGTTACTGTCTACAAAGCTCGACTTGTTGCAAAAGGTTTTCGACAAGTTCAAGGGATTGACTACGATGACACTTTCTCACCCGTAGCGATGCTTAAGTCTATCCGAATCATGTTAGCAATTGCTGCATTTTATGATTATGAAATTTGGCAAATGGATGTCAAAACTGCATTCCTGAATGGATTTCTGGAAGAAGAGTTGTATATGATGCAACCAGAAGGTTTTGTCGATCCAAAGGGAGCTAACAAAGTGTGCAAGCTCCAATGATCCATTTATGGGCTGGTGCAAGCCTCTCGGAGTTGGAATAAACGCTTTGATAGTGTGCTCAAAGCATTTGGTTTTATACAGACTTTTGGACAAGCCTGTATTTACAAGAAAGTGAGTGGGAGCTCTATAGCATTTCTGATATTATATGTGGATGACATATTGCTTATTGGAAATGATATAGAATTTCTGGATAGCATAAAGGGATACTTGAATAAGAGTTTTTCAATGAAAGACCTCGGTGAAGCTGCTTACACATTGGGCATCAAGATCTATAGAGATAGATCAAGACGCTTAATTGGACTTTCACAAAGCACATACCTTGACAAAGTTTTGAAGAAGTTCAAAATGGATCAAGCAAAGAAAGGGTTCTTGCCTGTGTTACAAGGTGTGAAGTTGAGTAAGACTGAATGCCCGACCACTGCAGAAGATAGAGAGAAAATGAAATATGTTCCCTATGCTTCAGCCATAGGCTCTATCATCTATGCAATGATGTGTATCAGACCTGATGTGTGCCTTGCTATAAGTCTAGCAGGGAGGTACCAAAGTAATCTAGGAATGGATCACTGGACAGCGGTCAAGAACATCCTGAAATACCTGAAAAGGACTAAGGATATGTTTCTCGTTTATGGAGGTGACACGGATACGTGTTTACATTGAACGGTGGAGCTGTCAGTTCGTGTAGTTCTAAACAAAGCATTGTGGCAGGATCTACATGTGAAGCGGAGTACATAGCTACTTCGGAAGCAGCAAATGAAGGAGTCTGGAAGAAGGAGTTCATATCCGATCTAGGTGTCATACCTAGTGCATCGGGTCCAATGAAAATCTTTTGTGACAATACTGGAGCTATTGCCTTGGCGAAGGAATCCAGATTTCACAAGAGAACCAAGCACATCAAGAGACACTTAAATTCCATCCGGGATTTAGTCCAGGTGGGAGACATAGAAATTTGCAAGATACATACAGATCTGAATGTTGCAGACCCGTTGACTAAGCCTCTTCCACGAGCAAAACATGATCAACACCAAGGCTCCATGGGTGTTAGAATCATTACTGTGTAATCTAGATTATTGACTCTAGTGCAAGTGGGAGACTGAAGGAAATATGCCCTAGAGGCAATAGTAAAGTTATTATTTATTTCCTTATATCATGATAAATGTTTATTATTCATGCTAGAGTTGTATTAACCGGAGACATAATACATGTGTGAATACATAGACAAACAGAGTGTCACTAGTATGCCTCTACTTGACTAGCTCGTTGATCAAAGATGGTTAAGTTTCCTAACCATTGACATGGGTTGTCATTTGATTAACGGGATCACATCATTAGGAAAATGATGCGATTGACTTGACCCATTCCGTTAGCTTAGCACTTGATCGTTTAGTTTGTTGCTATTGCTTTCTTCATGACTTATACATGTTCCTATGACTATGAGATTATGCAACTCCCATTTACCGGAGGAACACTTTGTGTGCTACCAAACGTCACAACGTAACTGGGTGATAATAAAGGTGCTCTACAGGTGTCTCCAAAGGTACTTGTTGGGTTGGCGTATTTCGAGATTAGGATTTGTCACTCCGATTATCGGAGAGGTATCTCTGGGCCCTCTCAGTAATGCACATCACATAAGCCTTGCAAGCATTGCTACTAATGAGTTAGTTGCGGGATGATGTATTACGGAACGAGTAAAGAGACTTGCCGGTAACGAGATTGAACTAGGTATTGAGATACCGACGATCGAATCTCGGGCAAGTAACATACCGATGATAAAGGGAACAACGTATGTTGTTATGCGGTCTGACCGATAAAAGATCTTCCTAGAATATGTGGGAGCCAATATGAACATCCAGGTTCCGCTATTGGTTATTGACCGGAGACATGTCTCGGTCATGTCTACATAGTTCTCTAACCCGTAGGGTCCGCACGCTTAACGTTTCGATGATAGTTATATTATGAGTTTATATGTTTTGATGTATCGAAGGCTGTTCGGAGTCCCGGATGTGATCACGGACATGACGAGGAGTCTCAAAATGGTCGAGACATGAAGATTGATATATTGGAAGCCTATGTTTGGATATCGGAAGTGTTCCGGGTGAAATCGGGATTTTACCGGAGTACCGGGAGGTTACCGGAACCCCCCGGGAGCTTAATGGGCCTACATGGGCTTTAGTGGAAATATAGGGAAGCAAGGGGAGTGTGGGGCGCGCCCCCAAGGCCCAAACCGAATTGGTTTAGGGCAAGGGGGGGGGCTCTTTCCTTCTTCCCCTCTCTCTTTCCTTCTCCCGAATCCTATTCCAACTAGGAAAGGAGGGGAGTCCTACTCCCAATGGGAGTAGGACTCCTCGTGGCGCGCCCTCTCCCTGGCCGGCCGCACCCCCTTGCTCCTTTATATACGGGGGCAGGGGGGCACCCCATAGAGACAACAATTGATCGTTTGATCTTTTAGCCGTGTGCGGTGTCCCCCTCCACCATAGTCCACCTTGATAATACTGTAGCAATGCTTAGGCGAAGCCCTGCGTCGGTAGAACATCATCATCGTCACCACGCCGTCATGCTGACAAAACTCTCCCTCAACACTCGGCTGGATCGGAGTTCGAGGGACGTCATCGGGCTAAACGTGTGCTGAACTCGGAGGTGCCGTACGTTCGGTACTTGATCGGTCGGATCGTGAGGACGTACGACTACAGCAACTGTGTTGTGCTAACGTTTCCGCTTTCGGTCTATGAGGGTATGTGGACAACACTCTCCCCTCTCGTTGCTATGCATCACCATGATCTTGCGTGTACGCAGGAATTTTTTTGAAATTACTACGTTCCCCAACAACTCCCACTTGAGTTTGGTAGCATCCCCTGTACTTGCATCATCGGCACCTGCATCTGTTTTGGAAGTATCTGTGAGTCAGAGGGACTCAACAATCTCACACCCTCGCGATCAAGACTATTTAAGCTTAAAGGTAGGAAAAGGGGTAGTGAGGTGGAGCTGCAGCAAGCACTAGCATATATGGTGGCTAACTTACGCAAAAGAGAGCGAGAAGAGAAGCAAAGCACGGTCGAGAAGCTAATAATGATCAAGAAGTGATCCTGAAACTACTTACATTCAAGCATAACACGAGACCGTGTTCTCTTCCTGTACTCCGCCGAAAAGAGACCATCACGGCTAAACACGCGGTTGATTCATTTTAATTAAGTTAAGTTTCAAGTTCTCTACAACCGGACATTAACAAATTCCTATTTGCCCATAACCGCGGGCACGACTTTTGAAAGTTCAAAACCCTGCAGGGGTGCCCCAACTTAGCCCATCACAAGCTCTCACGATCAACGAAGGATATTCCTTCTAGCGGGAAGACCCGACCAGTCTCGGAATCCCGGTTATAAGACATTTCGAGAATGGTAAAACAAGACCAGTAAAGCCACCCGATGTGCCGACAAATCCCGATAGGAGTCGCACGTATCTCGTTCTTAGGGCAACACCGGATGAGACTAGCTAGGAGTAAAACCAAACCTCAAGTTTCCCCGAGGTGGCCCCGTAGGCAGCTCAGTTCGGACCAACACTCAGAGGAGCACTGGCCTGGGGGGGGGGCTTAAAATAAAGATGACCCTTGAGTCTGCAGAACCCAAGGGAAGGTATATGGTGGTAGGTAGGCAAATGGTAAAACCAAGGTTGGGCCTTGCTGGAGGAGTTTTATTCAAAGCGAACTGTCAAGGGGTTCCCATAACACCCAACCGCGTAAGGAACGCAAAATCAAGGAACATGACACCGATATGACAGAAACTAGGGCGACAAGAGTGGAACAAAACACCAGGCATAAGGCCGAGCCTTCCACCCTTTACCAAGTATATAGATGCATTAAATTAAACAATATATAATAATGATATCCCAACAAAAACCATGTTCCAACATGGAACAAACTCCATCTTCACCTGCAACTAGCAACGCTATAAGAGGGGCTGAGCAAAGCGGTAACATAGCCAAACAATGGTTTGCTAGGAAAGGTGGGTTAGAGGCTTGACATGGCAATATGGGAGGCATGATATAGCAAGTGATAGGTATCGCGGCATAGCAATAGAGCGAACAACTAGCAAACAAAGATAGAAGTGATTTCGAGGGTATGATCATCTTGCCTGCAAAGTTCTCCGAGTTGACGAAAGCTTGATCATCATAAGCGTACTCAATGGGTTCCTCGATCACGAACTTGTCTCTGGCTCTACCCAAGGCAGGAACACAAGCAAAGGAAGCAACAATCAACCACGGCGCAATGCACAAACGACATGATGCAAAACATGGCATGACATGCGGGATGTGATATGCAATGCATATGCATGCTTCGGAAGGGAAAGATTGAACCAGGCCTCAACTTGGAAAACCAAGTGCGCCGCTGGAAAGATGAGATGATTTCGGTCGAAATCGATATAAAGATCACCGGAATCGGATGCACGGTTTGCAAATGGCAAGCAAAACAAGAATGGCACAATTCTGCGATTAACAGCACGATGCCATCTAGAATGTAACAAGAAACTAAGCTACTACACTCCAAAATAGCAACAAAGCACATGTAAGTGATCTACTCAAGATGCTTGACAAAAGATGAACACTGAGCTACGGCTAAATCACACAAGAGCAGGTTCAAACAAGCATGTCAAAAGTGCACAAAATATCAGCATCACAGACTTGTTGAAAATAACAACATGCCAGGAATTAACATCAGGAAGACATGTTTAGAGCAAGCTAACAACATGCTACAGGTACAGATCATGGCAAACAAAGGCCTGGCATGAATCTACTCAAAGCATAGAACAAAAGTCCCTTACTGACCATAAGCCAAAAAGGCACAGAAGATATGATGGCACCCATGTAAACATATCAAGTTTCGTTAACAGACTCAGACTTAGCAGAAAACTGAGCATGGCAAAATAGATTTATAAAGGCATCTTTGCGAGCTCGATTCACTCAACACAAGGCATTGCATGACAAGATAAGCATAGCATCAGCAAGAAGACATGTTCAAGAAGCTAACCAAGGCAAGAGAAAGTTTATAGCATGCTTGGATCAACTACAACAACCATGGCAAAATTGATTAACATGTAAACAATCTGCCAGGAACATTTTATAGCAAAAGTAGAGCAAGATTAAGTCATGCTAGGGCACTCTATAATTGCAAACAGGGGAATGGATGGATAGAGCATAACCATATCTCCAAATCATCCTTACCGAAGCAACTCAAATAAAGCATGGATCTCACTGTAGCAACATGGTTACATGTCATCAAAATAACAACAGACAAAGACTTAGCCAAAATCCTGAGATCCCGAAATCAACAATATCACGAAGGCTACTTTGCATGCTTTTTCTAGTCACCATAAAGATCACAAAAATACATGGCATACACCCCTGTAAAGATGACATGGCATAGATCAAAATACATGTAGGGATCATGCCCATATGCAGCACACAACAAATGTGACAAATGACAAAAGCTCATACTCTGATAAGAATCAACACCTAGCAATTTATAGCACTCTTGCATCCACGATTTGGGCATAAAGATGGACTCAAACAAGCATGGCACAATGGAACAAAATGAAGAGCACATCCTGGTGAACATTTTGATATATTGCACGCACAAAACGGAGCTACATGCAAGAAGTTATAGCATCACGAACAGGGGCTAAAATATAGAAGAAAAAGACTTAGAGAAGAAAACGAGGTCAACGTCCGTCCAGATCTAGGGTTTGCACGCGGATCGAAGATGAATGGAGAAGTGGTCGGAGAAGTCGCCGGACTTGCCGAAGAAGAGGGAGGCAGTGGGACTCCGGCAGGGCGGTTCGCCGGCGAGCGGGGCGAGCGGATCCGGGCGTGGCGCCCCCGGATCCGGCGACGGCGAGGCCGGGCGGCGACGAGGGAGTTCGGGCGGAGGCAGCGGCCGGCGTCCGGTGTGGAAGTGCGGCGAGCGAGGTGGCATAGTAGGCGGGCGGCGGTGAAGCCGCGGACGGTGGTGGCGGAGGTCGGGCGCGTTCGCCCGCGATCGGGGGCGAGGCGGCTCGGGCCCCGCGGGCCGGATCTGGGCCGCGGGGGCCCGCGGCGGCGCGCGGTGGGAGCGGCAGCGACGGCGACATGTGGCAGACTGGGATTGGTGTGGGGCGGCAGCGTGATCTGTCCGGCCGGACGACGGACGTGTCCGGTGGCGCGGGGTGGAAGAAGGCTAGGGTTGGACCCGAAATTTGGACGGGGAGGACATTTTTATACCTAGAAGGAGGTGGGAGTGTCCAAATGAGGTGCGGTTTTCGACCACGCGATCGTGATCGAACGGCCGAGAGGATGGAGGGGGTTTGGATGGGTTATTGGGCCACTTTAGAGGGGTGTTGGGATGCAACACACATGAGGCCTTTACGGTTCCCCGGTTAACCGTTGGAGTATCAAACGGACTCCAAATGACACGAAACTTGACAGGCGGTCTACCGGTGGTGTACCAAGGCTGCTTGACAAATCTTGGTCCATTCCGAGAAAGTTTAACACCCGCTCATGAAAAGAGACAAAAGGGGGCGCCGGAGGACGTAGGAGTGCCGGATTGCAAAACGGACAACGGGGAAAAAGCTCGGATGCATGAGACGAACACGTATGCAAATGCGATGCACATGATGACATGGTATGAAATGCATGACATGGACAAAATGCAAAACGAAGACAAAACCCAACCACGAAGGAAAACTCATAACTTAGAGCCGAAAATGGCAAGAGTCGGAGTACAAATATGGCAAGTTACATCTGGGGCGTTACACCTCCGCCTCGAGCCACGGCATGCCTCAGAACCTGACAAGCATCGCGCTGAGGCATCCCCGGCAGTGGCCGGCTCCGCCTCCATGATGAGCCGCCGATGACCCAGCCTGCGTCCAAACTGCGGTGACCTGCCCCTACACAACCGAACCGCTAAGTCACCGTCGCCGTAAGCCGCCGTGAGCCGCCGGCCGTCGTTGTCGCATTGCACCTATTGTCCGGACATGCCTT
Source organism: Triticum aestivum (assembly GCF_018294505.1). Taxonomy (NCBI): domain Eukaryota; kingdom Viridiplantae; phylum Streptophyta; class Magnoliopsida; order Poales; family Poaceae; genus Triticum; species Triticum aestivum. The sequence goes on from NC_057806.1 coordinate 212,224,719, forward strand.
GGGCCGCCTAATGCCGTCTAAGGACCGTCGTTAACTCGCTCCCCTGCATCGAGCGGTCGCCATGCCTCGCTCCGGCCATGAGCCGCCTTCGACGGCCGGTCGCTTCTGAGCTACCTCTGGTCCAAGCCACGACCTCCGCGGCCTCACCTTCACCGCAACTTTCGCTACACTGAGTCGCCGTGAGCCACCGCGAGAGGTCGCCTCTGCTTCAAATCGCCCCACCTCCGGGTTGCCTCCGCCGTGACCCATTGCGTTGAGCCGCCCCCGCTCATCTTTGCTCTCTGCCGTCGCCGCCTTGTCTAGCCTTTCACCTTGTGTCGTCGGTTTGTCTTGCCACCGGTGGCCCATCTCCGCCAACCCAGCCTCATTCCACTTTAAGCCGGCCACACACCAAGCCGCCTCCACTGACCGCCTCTGCCACTGCTTGAGAAGACTCGCCGACGGCTTCACCTTTGCCGGTCAGAGCAGGTGGTTTATGTTATTCTGTTTGCTTACAAGTACGACAATGGCACCGAGTCAGATGTGGTCAACGCCGGCTGTGTTTATGCCTCAAAATGTTGCTGACTAGTTTGGACAGACCAATTAGCCTTCAGTAGAAGCATTGGAAGGATATCAAGTCACATCAAAGTTAAGAATTTCAGTTGTCCGGGTTAACAATATCAAGACTTTTTGTGGCATTCCTTGGAAGCTCTCTTATGGTCACTGTCGGTGTCAAAACTGGCGGATCTCGGGTAGGGGGTCCCGAACTGTGCGTCTAGGCCAGATGGTAACAGGAGGTAAGGGACACGAAGTTTTACCTAGGTTCGGGCCCTCTCGATGGAGGTAAAACCCTACGTCCTGCTTGATTAATATTGATGATATGGGTAGTACAAGAGTAGATCTACCACGAGATCAGAGAGGCTAAAACCCTAGAAGCTAGCCTATGGTATGATTGTTGATGTGTATGTTGTCCTACGGACTAAAACCCTCCGGTTTATATAGACACCAGATAGGGTTAGGGTTACATAGAGTCGGTTACAATGGTAGGAGATCTGAATATCCATATCGCCAAGCTTGCCTTCCACGCCAAGGAAAGTCCCTCCCGGACACGGAACGAAGTCTTCAATCTTGTATCTTCATAGTCTTGGAGTCCGGCTGAAGGTATAGTTCGTCTATCCGAACACCCCCTAATCCAGGACTCCCTCAGTAGCCCCTGAACCAGGCTTCAATGACGACGAGTCCGGCGCGCAAATTGTCTTCGGCATTGCAAGGCGGGTTCCTCCTCCAAGTACTTCATAGAAGATTTTGAACACAAAGGTAGTGTCCGGCTCTGCAAAATAAGTTTCCACATATGGCCATAGAGAGAATAATATTTACACAAATATAATCTGCTGACGTATTCCGTAGCATGACATCACACCACAGCCAAGCTTTTATTCGAACCATTTTTCTATCCCATCTTAGCACGCTACGCGAGGCGGTTTCCTTGGCACGTCTTGTTAAAGCAGAGATCGTGTCCCCTTATTCCGGGATTCTCATCAATACGGGCGTGGGTAACCCAACCGCTTCTAGGATTCCTAGATTATAGGCAAGTCCAAACGGACACGGAGAGGACGCTTGATATTCACCCTCTTTATAAAGGGACCAGGCTTTTATTTTTTCCCTCCCGTGCTCAATCGAATCCTTCCCCCACCTCAAGCTCAAGCGCCCGAAGTTCAGGTCAGGTGCTCCGAACCTTCAGTCATGTCCGGATCCAGCCTTCAAGGCTGATGGGTGCCTTCCTCCGTCATGGAAGAAGACATCAAAAAGTTGAGGGAGGCCAGATATCTGACCGCCGAGATTTTGCATCGGCTGCCTCCCCGAGGTCAGGTCGTCCCTACCCCTGAACCCAACGAGAACGTCGTGTTCGTTTCCCACTTCCTCCGAGGTCTAGGCCTTGCTCTGGATCCTTTCGTCAGGGGTTTGATGTTTTATTACAGGCTAGACTTCCACGATCTAGCGCCGGACTCCTTTCTTCACATCACGACATTTATTGTCGTGTGTGAGGCCTTCCTCCGGGTTACCCCTCACTTTGGCTTGTGGCTCAAGACTTTTGAAGTGAAGCCGAAGACGATCGAGGGGCAACATGCAGCGTGCGGAGGTGCCTCAGTACGCAAGATGACGGGAGCTCCGTGGCCCAAAGGTTCCATCCCAGAGGTGTCTGAATTGTGGCAACAGAAGTGGTTCTACATCACGGCTCCTAGAAGTGCCAAGTGGGCGGCCGCCCCTATCTTCCGCTCGGGCCCTCCACCACAACTGATGTCATGGATCAGCAGAGGCCTGAGCTGGGGCCCAGCCAAGGATGTGCCTATACTGCAAAGCCGCATTCGGGTCTCTTCAATGGAGATTTCAGTTTGGTTGCGGTAATACAAGTTATGCTGGTTCGTCAAGTCCAGCCTTGCAAACGCCGGCCTCTTCGCCTATGAGAGTTCAATCCCGAGGGACCACGTTCATTCAAAATTTTCTCGGCCTGACGCACGAGGAGATGTACAAGTCATTCTTCTGACCTCAGGTGGAGTGTCCGGAAATCACCGATGACGTGGGCCTGGGTAGTAACCGCGCCGCCGAACAGGTAAGGCATCTTCTAGCCGAACATATTATCTCTCCTTTGTTACGAAGTTATTTCTGAGAGTTTGCTTTTTGACCAAGACTGGCTAACAAAGGCGAAGTTGATTCGGTGTTTGGCCCCCCTCCCTGAGGGTTTGGAAAATCCGGTATTGGAGAAGATGCTCCAGACCGCACCCTGCCCGGAGCCTTCAAAGGAAAATACTATGGAGGGTAATGCGGGCGGATGCGGGCCCTCAATGCTGCCCATTCTAGCCGAGGGAGAGAGCGTCTCCACGAAGGAAGACTACCCGAAGAGGAAAAGAACTGCGCCCGGGGATTCAGAAGCCGAAACTTCCAAACGGGAGAAGAAGTCCCCCATAGAGGGTCCTACCTCGGGGGGCACCATTGCCGCACAAAGTCCGCGAGGGGATCAATTCTCTCGTGAGTCGTAAGTGACCCTAAATACTTTAATAGTATAGATATGCCATCTTTTTCTTCTGAGAAGATAACCACCGCATATATTTTTGCAGTTCGGGCCTTAACCCTTCTCAAATGAGCTCATCTTCGGGGGATCTTCTTCTAGAGATGATGGAGAGCGAAACGCCTCCTCCGGACTACTCCGCCCCGGAAGAGGGCGACCCTGAAGTGTCGTCGCGGAGGGCCTCTCCGAGTCCGGAGAGGCCAGATGATAATCCCATTGACCCTCGAAGCTCCTAGTGTCCGGCTCCCGAAGAGAGCAGACAAAAGAGTCCATCACCGTCTAGTGTGCGATCGGATGTGCTGAGGGAGTTGGTGGGGCGAGCGGCCATCTCAGATGAACACCGTGTGCTGATGGATACGGTGATAGAGAGAATATCGTCCACCAAAAGCGGATTGCATGAAGCTTTTATGAGTCTACTGACAGGTTTTGAGGTACGTAAAAGAATGTATGATAGTCCCGCACATGCTAGGTGTGCCCTGTGTAGATAGTAGCCCCTGAGACTCTGGTTGTCGTCGGAAACGACAACGAACAGAGGATCAAATTCCCAGGTAATAACCATACCGCCTCTATGTGCAGGTGATGGAAGCTTCGGTGGCTAGCCGGACTAGCGAGTTTGCCCATTTAGAATGGCAGTTGGATGCGGCAGACGCCGACATCGAGCTTGTTAACAAAAGGCTTGACGAGGCACAGGGTAAGTGTATTTATCTAGTAAACGTCACATAAGAAGAGCAGCATAATGCCAGTATCTTTAATATGTTGTGACTGCAGATGGGGCTGCCACTGTTGAAGCCTTGTGGGCAGAACTTGCCCGAGCCAAGGAACAAGCGAGGTTGGGTAATGCGGCTGCTTTAAAGGCGGCCGAAGAGTTGCAAGCCGAGAGGCCCGCACATGGCGAGAGCCGAGACAAGATGGCCAAGATGGCCATAGAATTAAAAGCCGCTGCCGACCGTTGCCGGGTTCTTGAAAAGGAAAATCAGGCGAAGGCATCGGACCTTGAGAAGGCTGCTGCAACGAGAAAGGACCTCTGTTCTGCTATGAGGGCAATGAAGGAGGAGCTGCGGGAAGCCGAGGATATTGTAGCTGGGAAATCCTTTATGTTGCGGAGGAAGTTCGGAGATCCATGGTATGCCCCCCTTGATTGGCTGTGGAGCTCGGAGGATGTGTATATGGATTTGGCGGCGAGCGCTGCCGATGCGGCCAAGTACTTCCAGGGTCAGACGGACCATGGAGTAGACCAGCTATTTTGGAGACAATTCCATACTCCCGAGCGTCCACTTTCATTGACTGACCAATTAGCCGAATGGGCCAAACTAAATAGGTTGTCTGGACTCGCCATGAGGTTCGTTGTGGATCAGCTATGGCCGGAGAGATCGAAACCGAACAGCTATTTCAGCTTGGTGCAACAGTTCCTTGACGTGGTGCCGCACATAAATGCGATGAAGAGGTCGGCGTGCATAGAAGGCGCACGAATGGACTTTTCCCATGCTAAAACATACTGGGCAGAGATGGATGCTACCACTGTGGCAGCGCAGCATTTGACCATAGGTCGAAGGGCTGCTGAGCACTACTTTGAGGAAGTTCTTGAGGGTGCTCGTTTGATAGATACCCAGTGCTCAAAAAATGTTATGTTTGAGTGATATGTAATCTCATTGTAAGCGAAATGCTTTTATAAATTTTCATAAGGCTACTTTTATACTTTTGCATGAAAGTATTGTGATGCCTCCTGGGCGGCCATTTATGTATACATGTGTATAACCTGAAATATTGCAGTCGTCGGCTTCAACCCCCACGCATATAATGCGGAGGTGTTCACAGAAACACGCGTTCACACTTAACCCAACATCTTGGTCCTATTAATGAGGTGATAGCGGAGCAAGCGAGGCAACCGGACTATAATGCTTTAACACTTTCACTTAGCCATAGGAGTTTGACAGTGGGGCTACTAGATAGCCCCTGGTGGTGCTGCACTCTCCCGATCTCGGGGTGCGTACATGCCTGGCCAGAAAACGGCCCTTCGTTAAGGCGGATGAATTCTAACATTCCCACAGGTCATCGAGTGGTTGACCAGTCTCACGCTATATCATGATAGTCAGTTTTCGACTTTCTCTACTGAGGTGCTCGTCCGGATGAACCAGGGCACAATTGCAGTAGTTCTCCTGGTGCTACCTTAGCCGGTAAAGCGGAACGTAAGGCACCAAAACACAGGAGCCGGGCAAACCCAACATTTGGTCAAAGACAATGATTCGGAGCTGATGCATATAGGGTCAAACTCGCGACGCCGAACACTCCCTAAGGTATTCGGTATTTGTGGTATAAACCGGGCCTAAATAATGGCCTTTGTAAGAAGCCCCTTGTGTCCAGGTACGTGCATTGTTCTGACGTGGCCACATGCCAAGACGTCAGCATCCTTCACAGCGGTGGATATGTATCAACAAGAGACAGTAAAAAAGGTTTACGCAGGGTCTTAATCTAAAAAGAATCCTTTGAGCGGGTCCCTGCTGCATGTCTACGCCTGTGTCTCCGTTGTGCCGTATCCTGGACGGGTGTAGCACGATGATCGTCTGTAAAAGAGAGGAAGTTAAGTGAAAAAGTTGTCGTGCAAAAAGATAGTTTTTAAAGAAACCATGTATAATTGAAGATGATAAGAAATTGCCACTTGTCTGCGTGCGTTGAGCCCCTTGTATTGACAATTAGGGGTGTGATCACTTATTCAGTGGAAATAGTGGCGCCGGACTCGATCGCTGGTCCAGACGCCTTTAATGTTCGGCTGCCAAGGCAGCCTCACTCTCTTCGGCGCGCAGAGAGCGCTTGATATCTTCGTGCACTGTAATGATGCCACATGGACCAGGCATCTTGAGTGTGAGGGAGGCGTAGTGTGGTATTGCATTAAAGCGAGCGAAAGCTTCGCGTCCGAACAGTGCTTGATAGCCACTTTGAAACGGAGCGATGTGAAAAGTTAAATGCTCGCGATGGAAGTTATCGGGGGAGCCGAATGTAACTTGTAATGAGAGGGAGCCCGTACAACGAGCCCCTGGGCCTGGCGTTACTCCTTTAAAGGTAGTATTGCTATGGCGAATTTGTGTTGGGTCTAACCCCATCCCGCGGATTGTATCCTGATATATTAGGTTCAGGCTACTGCCGCCGTCCATCAAGACTCGTGTGAAGTGATATCCGCCAATTACTGGGTCTAATACCAGGGCGGCCCATCCTGCGTGTCAGATACTTGCTGAGTAATCGTGATGGTCGAAAGTGATCAGTTGAGACGACCAGTGGCAGGACTTTGCGGTGACAGGCACTTGGATATATTTTCCTGAGAGTGCCACGTTGTTTTTTCCCTTGATCACGTGTAACATGTTTATTATTTTGACTTCTGGTGGAAATTTCTTTTGTTCCACCATGTCTTGTTTGGAGACTCGTCCTCGTCTTCACTTGGTGTATCCTCCCCCTTGTGTACGGCGTTGAGCTTGCCGGACTGCTTGAAGACCCAACATTCTCTATGGGTATGATTAGCGGGTTTACCAGGGGTACTATGGATCTGGCATACTTGGTCTAGAATTTTGTTGAGGCTGGACAGTTCATCCCTGGTGCTTTTAGGGGGCGACTTTTGACCTGGCTGAGAGCTTTTGAATCCGGCATTTACTGCCGTGCCCTTCGTGTTGTGTTCTTTAATCCGGTGTTTTTTATTGCTGTTGCGCCGTGATTTCCTGTTTCCATCTCTAACTTCAGATGTACTAGGGTCGCTGGTGCTGCATCTGGCTAGCCAGCTGTCCTCGCCCGTGCAAAAGCGGGTCTTGAGGTTTGTTAATGCGGCCATCGTTCTCGGCTTATTTTGGTCGAGGTGTCTGGCAAGCCATTCATCACGGACGCTATGCTTGAAAGCTGCCAAGGCTTCGGTGTCCGGATAGTTGACAATCTGGTTCTTTTTAGTAAGAAACCTGTTCCAAAGCTTTCGGGCTGACTCTCCGGGTTGTTGAGTTATATGACTCAAATCGTCCGCATCCGGAGGTCGGACATAAGTCCCTTGAAAATTTGCCCGAAAGGCGTCTTTGAGCTCTTCCCAACTTCCAATGGAGCTTTCGGGGAGGCTTTTGAGCCAGTGACGAGCTGGCCCTTTAAGCTTTAGGGGTAAGTACTTGATGGTGTGGAGATCGTCTCCTCGAGCCATATGGATGTGAAGGATGTAGTCCTCAATCCAGACTCCGGGGTCTGTTGTTCTGTCGTATGCCTCTATGTTTACGGGTTTGAATCCCTCTGGAAATTCATGGTCCAGCACCTCATCGGTGAAACACAGGGGGTGTGCGGCACCCCTGTAGCTGGGTGTACCGCGTTGTTCGGATGTTTGTGGGTGTCAAAACCGGCGGATCTCGGGTAGGGGGTCCCGAACTGTGCGTCTAGGCCGGATGGTAACAGGAGGCAAGGGACACGAAGTTTTACCCAGGTTCGGGCCCTCTCGATGGAGGTAAAACCCTACGTCCTGCTTGATTAATATTGATGATATGAGTAGTACAAGAGTAGATCTACCACGAGATCAGAGAGGCTAAAACCCTAGAAGCTAGCCTATGGTATGATTGTTGATGTGTATGTTGTCCTACGGACTAAAACCCTCCGGTTTATATAGACACCGGATAGGGTTAGGGTTACATAGAGTCGGTTACAATGGTAGGAGATCTAAATATCCGTATCGCCAAGCTTGCCTTCCACGCCAAGGAAAGTCCCTCCCGGACACGGGACAAAGTCTTCAATCTTGTATCTTCATAGTCCTGGAGTCCGGCTGAAGGTATAGTTCGGCTATCCGAACACCCCCTAATCCAGGACTCCCTCAGTCACAGTCAGACTTATCAGCGAGCTGCCAAGAGTTTGAATTTAAAAAGTGACTGATTAGCTACAAAAGTGTAGTTACAAATCATACTGGGTTCACACCTCCAGTACGTCAAAAATCAAAGTTTATCAGTATTATCTAGCGCCAGGTGTCCGCCCGCATAAACCGTCCAAACGGGCAGATGCACAGGCCACTGCCCCTGCAGTACAATCTACCTCAGCACATTGAAGGGAGAACCGGCGATTCAACAGTTGATAGGAAAAGGAAAACAGACTTTAACCGAGAGTAGTGCATCATAAACAAAAAGCACGAACTCGGAGGTCTGATTGTTCTGGTTGTCTAAAACCAGTTTACTCCGTCAGCATTCGTCTGAGAAAAACACCAGGTGCTATACGCCTTATTTATTTTGTCAAAGCACTTTAAATTTCTTCGAGAACAATTATTCTATCATTAATATTTTTGTACACATGACAATTGTTCCAGGTTCATAGCTGGCATGCCAATATTTTCTGTTGTCAAAGTACATCCGAACAATTATTCACTCCAAAGTGGCGTTATATTGCGGATATGGAGCACATGACAGTATCATTCTGCACTGATATTTGTCCTTGACTATGCCACTCAATAGAAGCACACAAGTTGCCGCCCTTGCGGATCAATCTATATCAGCATACCACGGACACACCTGTTCATGAAAGTTTCCCAATGGACATATGCAAGTCGCCGACCCACGGTTGGGTTTACTCCAACAACTCTGAAGCAAGTAAGGATATATTATTGGCCTCCGCCTCCACTGGATGGTTCGATGGACATGCGCACAAGTCACCGCTATTGCGGTCTGGGTAATTTCAACAACCAACTGGGATGAAACACTAGCCGAATTACTGACACAAATCATACGGGATCATTTATAACCTGCCGAGATTCAACATATTCTAGCAATCCGCTATTCAACTATATGCCGGTTTATATCACGTTCAAATATGGAGAATCTCAAGACAACTCCTCGAGTCATCTTAAGACTCGGGGGCTACGATGATATGACTCAACAAGTTTTGGCCAGTTTTAGCAAATTCAAGAACCCCAGAATGTTGAAGGGGAAGATAACCGATACGTCTCCGTCATATCTACTTTTCCAAACACTTTTGCCCTTGTTTTGGACTCTAACTTGCGTGATTTGAATGGAACTAACCCGGACTGACGCTGTTTTCAGCAGAATTGCCATGGTGTTATTTTTGTGCAGAAATAAAAGTTCTCGAAATGACCTGAAAATCAACGGAGAATTATTTTGGAATATATAAAAAATACTGGAAGGAAGATCCATGTCAGGGGGGCCTCCACCTGTCCACGAGGGTGGGGGGCGCGCCCTACCCCTAGGCGCGCACCCCTGCCTCATGGGCCCCCTGACGCTCCACCAACCTCAACCTTGACTCCATAAATTCACTTTCGGGGAGAAAAAAACCAGGAAGAAGGATTCATCGCGTTTTACGATACGGAGCCGCCGCCAAGCCCTAAACTCTCTTGGGAGGGCTGGTCTGGAGTCCGTTCGGGGCTCCGGAGAGGGGAATCCATCGCCATCGTCATCATCAACAATCCCCCATCACCAATTTCATGATGCTCACCGCCACGCGTGAGTAATTCCATCGCAGGCTTGCTGGACGGTGATGGGTTGGATGAGATTTATCATGTAATCGAGTTAGTTTTGTTAGGGTTTGATCCCTAGTATCCACTATGTTCTGAGATTGATGTTGCTATGACTTTGCTATGCTTAATGCTTGTCACTAGGGCCCAAGTGCCATGATTCTAGATCTGAACCTATTATGTTTTCATCAATATATGTGAGTTCTTGATCCTATCTTGCAAGTCTATAGTCACCTACGATGTGTTATGATCCGGCAACCCCGAAGTGACAATAATCGGGACCACTCCCGGTGATGACCGTAGTTTGAGGAGTTCATGTATTCACTGTGTTAATGCTTTGGTCCGGTACTCTATTAAAAGGAGGCCTTAATATCCCTTAGTTTCCAATAGGACCCCGCTGCCACGGGAGGGTAGGACAAAAGATGTCATGCAAGTTCTTTTCCATAAGCAGGTATGACTATATTCGGAATACATGCCTACATTACATTGATGAATTGGAGCTAGTTCTGTGTCACCCTAGGTTATGACTGTTACATGATGAACCGCATCCGGCATAATTCTCCATCACTGATCCAATGCCTACGAGCTTTTCCTATATTGTTCTTTGCTTATTTACTTTTCCGCTGCTACTGTTACAATCACTACAAAACCCAAAAACATTACTTTTGCTACCGTTACCTTTTGCCACCGTTACCACTACTATCATATTACTTTGCTACTAAATACCTTGCTGCAGATATTAAGTTTCTAGGTGTGGTTGAATTGACAACTCAGCTGCTAATACTTGAGAATATTCTTTGGCTCCCCTTGTGTCGAATCAATAAATTTGGGTTGAATACTCTACCCTCGAAAATTGTTGTGATCCCCTATACTTGTGGGTTATCAAGACTATTTTCTGGCGCCGTTGCCGGGGAGCATAGCTCTATTCTTTGAGTCACTTGGGATTTATATCTGCTTATCATTATGAAGAACTTGAAAGATCCAAGAACCAAGATTTATCCCTCAACTACGAGGGGAGGTAAGGAACTACCATCTTGCTCTGCACTTGATTCACCTTCTATTTTGAGTAAGCTCGCGGCACCTAAACCTGCTTCTGCTATTAATTCTGATATGTCGCATGTTATAGATGATGCCACTTCTGCTATGCATGATACTTATGATGAAACTACTTCTATGCTTGATACTACTGTGCCACTTGGTGAATTTCTTGATGAACAACTTGCTAGGGCTCGAGAGAATGAAATTATTGAAATTGATAATATTGATGAAAGTGATGATGAAGATTCTCCCCCTAGATATGAATTACCTGTTGTGCCTGAGGGCTATGTTATGGATGAAGAAACTGCTAGAGATTTTCTTGCTTGCAATGATAGGAGTGATCTTAAGAAATTATTAGCTAAGCTGAAACAAAAAACTCTGAATGCTAGAATGAAATATGATCCTGCTTATGCTACTTCACCTATCTTTGTTACTGATAAGGATTATGAATTCTTTGTCGACCCTAAGATAATTACTTTAGTTGAATCTGATCCTTTCTATGGCTATGAATCTGAAAATGTTGTGGCACATCTTACTAAATTAAATGATATAGCCACCCTGTTCACTAATGATGAGAAAACTCGCTATTATTATATACTTAAATTATTTCCATTCTCATTAAAGGGTGATGCTAAGATATGGTTTAATTCTCTTGATCCTGGTTGTGTGCGTAGTCCCCAGGATATGATTTATTACTTCTCTGCTAAATATTTCCCTACTCATAAGAAACAAGCTGCTTTAAGGGAAATATATAATTTTGTGCAAATTGAAGAAGAGAGTCTCCCACAAGCTTGGGGGGGGGGGCTTCTCCAATTACTTAATGCTTTGCCTGATCATCCTCTTAAGAAAAATGAAATACTTGATATCTTTTATAATGGACTAACCGATACTTCCAGAGATCACCTGGATAGTTGTGCTGGTTGTGTTTTCAGGGAAAGAACACCAGATGAAGCTGAAATTTATTGAATAATATGTTGACCAATGAAAATAATTGGACACTTCCTGATCCAATCCTGAACCAACTCCTAAGCCAACTCCGAAGAAAAGGGGTATTCTATTTCTCAGTCCTGAAGATATGCAAGAGGCAAAGAAATCTATGAAAGAAAAGGCATTAAAGCTAAAGATGTTAAGAATTTACCTCCTATTGAAGAAATACATGGTCTTAATTTACCGCCCGTTGAAGAAGTACATGGTCTTAATAACCCGACACAGGTAGTAAAGGTAATTTCTCTCTATAGATATGATAAAGCTGAAATCCCTCCTACTAAGTTTGCTAGCCAATGCTTAGATGAGTTTGATAACTTTATGGTTAAGCAAGAAGATTTTAATGCTTATTTTGGTAGAGAATTAAAACGCAATTCTTACATGATTGAACACTTGAGTGATTATATGGCTAATGTTAAAGGTGAACTAAAACTTATTAGTAAACATGCTTCTATGGTTACCACTCAAGTAGAACAAGTACTTAAAGCTCAGAATGATTTGCTCAATGAATTAAATAGTAAGAAAAATGACAATGAGGTTAGAGTTATGACTAGAGGTGGTAAAATGACTCAGGAACCTTTGTATCCTGAAGGCCATCCTAAGCGAATTGAGCAAGATTCTTAGAAAAATAATATTGATGCACCTAGTCCTTCTAAGAAGAAGAAAAAGAAAAATGATAGGACTTTGCATGCTTCTAGTGAACCTACTATTGACAAACCTGAGAATCCCAATGATACTTTTATTTATGATGCTGAAACACAATCTGGTAATGAACATGAACCTAGTGATAATGTTAATAATGATGTTCATGTTGATGCTCAACCTAGCAATAATAATGATGTAGAAATTGAACCTGTTGTTGATCTTGATAACCCACAATCAAAGAATCAACGTTATGATAAGATTGATTTTTTTGCTAGGAAGCATGGTAAGGAAAGAGAACCATGGGTTTAGAAACCCATGCCTTTTCCTCCCAAACCATCCAAGAAAAAGGATGATGAGGATTTTGAGCACTTTGCTGAAATGATTAGACCTATCTTTTTGCGTATGTGTTTGACTGATATGCTTAAAATGAATCCTTATGCTAAATATATGAAAGATATTGTTACTAATAAAAGAAAGATACCGGAAGCTGAAATTTCCACCATGCTTGCTAATTACACATTTAAGGGTGGAATACCTAAGAAACTAGGAGATCCCGGAGTACCAACTATACCATGCTCCATTAAAAGAAACTATGTTAAAACTGCTTTATGTGATCTTGGAGCCGGTGTTAGTGTTATGCCTCTCTCTTTATATTGTAGACTTGATTTGAATAAGTTGACACCTACTGAAATATCTTTGCAAATGGCTGATAAATCAACTTATATACCTGTCGATATTTGTGAGGATGTGCCTGTTGTGGTTGCAAATGTTACTATTTTAACGGACTTTGTTATTCTTGATATTCCCAAGGACGATAGTATTTCTATAATTCTTGGAAGACCCTTTTTGAATACTGCAGGGGCTGCTATTGATTGCACCAAAGGCAATGTCACTTTTCATGTTAATGGTAATGAGCATACGATACACTTTTCGAGGAAACAACCTCAAGTCCATAGTATCAACTCTATTGGAAAAATTCCATCGATTATTTTTGGAGGTTTTGAATTTCCTCTTCCTACTGTCAAGAAGAAATATGATATCCTTATTGTTAGGGATATGCATATCCCCGTTGAGGTAACCTAGTGTTATTCGAAAATTCTCCGGTTCCATGTTATTCGGAATGAATTTGTTAACAAGACCTGATCAACCTTGTTAGTGGATTCCTTTCGATGGGCATGAGATGGATGAATTTAGAAAACACAACTCTCTGTATCCTCTTTTTACGTTCTATTATTTATATTAAATAAAGCAAAAATAGTATTTTTCTGTCTGTTTTTTGAATTATCCATGCAATAAAAATACCCCAAAAATAAAAGTTCTCCAAATGCCCTGGAAATTAAATATGATTTTTCTAGAATATTTGAGAATATCTGGCACTGAAAACACAGCAGGGGGAGCAAGCACCTGGCCACGAGGGTGGAGGGCGCCCCCCCTGCCTCATGGGCCCACGGTGGCTCTCCTCCACTTATTCCAGCTACCACACACTCCATCTTCCTCCCAAAAACATCACTAGCCAGCTCAAACCCGAGTCCAAGCTCATCTTGCTGCCATTTTCAATCTCCTTGCTCAAAGCTCCATTCACAAAACTGCTTTGAGGGATTGTTCTTTGGTATGTGACTCCTCCAATGGTCCAATTAGTTTTTGTTCTAGTGCTTTATTCATTGCATATTTTTGCTGCTTAGGTGACCCTATTCTTGAGCTTGCATGTCAAATTTATGTGGTCAAAAGTAGTTTTGATGCATGATATTGTCTCTAGGCACTTGTAGGAGTAGTTGCTATCAATATTGCTGAGTTTGGTTCACTTTTATTTTTAAATTACTAAAAATTTCAGAAATTTTTTAGAGGAAGAGATATGTTTAGGAAAATGTACCAAGGTGGTCCTTCAAGGAAGCAAGGACCCAGGCTCGCAATACGCGATGCCGATGATGAACCACCGAGGGAAGCTCAGGTGCGGGCTTGTGAATGGCCGTCAGAGGACTTTATGGATCGAGCAGGAATCAAGGAAGAATTTAACGTGTATGTGCGTAATGCCGATCTTGAGAGCTTCGAGGCAGATAAGTGCCGCCAATACCACTATCTCACTGATTCCTTTGTGAGAAGGTTTGAATTTTCATCATCACGCAATTCTCAAACTGTCCTATTTGATCTTTATGAAAATTCTTATACTATGGACTTAGAGGATTTTAATACTGCTTGCAAACTTCCACAATGGGGCAGCACTAGTGAGCCTCGCAAATCTGAGTTTAGAGATTTTCTTGCTAGTATAACTGTGGGGGAATCTAGAGATATAACACAAGCTACCATAGGGAGCATTCATTTTCCTGCTATACATTATTTTGCTCTCTTCATAGGTAGGTGCATAAATGGTAAGGATGAAGCATGTCACATGTGTGTCCCTGACCTCAGTGTTCTCAGGAGTGCTGTATTAGGAGATAGACATTATAATTTGGGAGCCATTGTTGCATGTAGGTTGCATAATAATAGATTTAATGGAGATTTCTTTGGTGGAATTTATGTAACCCGTCTAGCTAATTTTCTTGATATACCCATACGTGGGTATGATATTGAGTTGCCTCCTATTTATTTAGATTATGAGGCCATGGTTCGTCATCAGTTTGTTGATAGGAACAACCAGTTCCTCTAGTACCAACTAATCTTTGACAGACAACGCACCTATCACGTCGCTCTCCCGCTCCTGCTTTCTTTGACTCTCAGGCAAAGGGGAGATATGTTATAACCAGGGAGGAGGTGGACGAGTATAAGAGGAGGACGGAGACGACCCGTCTCCAAGCGGCAGCTCATGAGGCAATAGCCGCTACATCTCAGTACGACCCCAACTATAACTTTGGATATCTGCCAGGCCAGCCATGGCCATAGACCAACTTAGGCCAAAAGCCTA
Source organism: Triticum aestivum (assembly GCF_018294505.1). Classification (NCBI taxonomy): domain Eukaryota; kingdom Viridiplantae; phylum Streptophyta; class Magnoliopsida; order Poales; family Poaceae; genus Triticum; species Triticum aestivum. The sequence continues at coordinate 212,239,791 of NC_057806.1, forward strand.
AGCTTGGGGGAGTACGTATTTCTCACCGACATTACATTCATGTTCAAACACTCATTGCTAGTTGTCGGTGCTCATACTTTTTCACTGTATCATCCATGCTAGTTTATTTTCCTTTTTATGCTTTCTTCTTGTGTGTTTAATAAACCTTAAGAAAAACAAAAAATTAGTTGTAGCTTTTTAGCTAGTTTACTTTTCATGCCTGTAGTAGTAGTAATTAAAAAGAAAACCCAAACATATTTATCGTTCTTCTTTTGTTTGTTGGGAGCTTTCCCATGTAAATAGTTTTATTTCTTTTCTTCCCTTTGGGGGTCGAGAGGATAAGACCATGATTAAAATGTTAAAGTGGCTCTTATATGCATTATTGTTGATCTAACAAAGAGCCCATATTACCTTGTCTTCTCTCTTGAATTGAATGCTTGCAGATTCCAGCTTAGTCCAATGCACATGCACTATTATTATTATCCACACTATTCGGTCGTGCAAGTGAAAGGCAATAATGATGATTATATGATGAACTTATTGAGATGAGAAAAGCTGGTACGAACTCGACCTCTCTTGTTTTTGTAAATATGATTAGTTAATCGTTCCTGATTCAGCCTATTATGAATAAACATGTTTGCAATGACAATTAGAGATTATAGTTGCTTATGCTATGCTTAATTAGCTAGGAGCTTATAATGGTTTACTTGCGTGCCAACATGCTATTAAAATGGTCGTGATGTGGTATGATAGGGTGGTATCCTCTTTTGAACGATTCGAGTGGCTTGACTTGACACATGTTCACGCATGTAGTTGAAACAAAATCAACATAACCTCTATGATATTTATGTTCATGGTGCATTATATCCTACTCATGCTTGCATTCGGTGTTGATTAATTTTAATGCATGTTCATGACTGTTGTCGCTCTCTAGCTGGTCGCTTCCCAGTCTTTTGCTAGCCTTCACCTGTACTAAGCGAGAATACTGCTTGTGCATCCAATTCCATAAACCCCAAAGTTGTTCCATATGAGTCCACCATACCTACCTATATACGGTATCTACCTGCCGTTCCAAGTAAATTTGTATGTGCCAAACTCTAAACCTTCAAATAAACATTCTGTTTTGTATGCTTGAATAGCTCATGTATCAACTAGGGTTGTCCGTATCTTCCATATTAGGCGGGTTATTCTCAAGAGGAGTGGACTCCGCTCCTCACTCACGAGAAAGTGGCTGGTCACCGGGATGCCCAGTCCCATGCTTTATGCAAATCAAATCAAAATAATTGCAAAGAAAACTCCCCCGAGACTGTTGTTAGTTGGAGGCACTCGTTGTTTCGAGCAAGCCATGGATTGATGCTTGTTGGTGGTGGGGGTATAAACTTTACCATTCTGTTTGGGAACCGCCTATAATGTGTGTAGCATGGAAGATATCACCATCTCTCGGTTGTTATGTTGACAATGAAAGTATAATGCTCAAACTATTATTCATATCTATTTCAAAACCGAGCTCTGGCACCTCTACAAATCCCTGCTTCCCTCTGCGAAGGGCCTAACTATTTACTTTTATGTTGAGTCATCATACTCTTATTAAAAAGCACCAGTTGGAGAGCACCACTATCATTTGCATTCATTACTGTTAGTTTACATTGAGTATGACTTGACTGGATCTCTCTTACCATGAATTACAATGTCTAGTCAGTCCTTGATCTTTAAAGGTGCTCTGCATTTATGTTTTGCGGTCTCAGAAAGGGCTAGCGAGATACCATCATGTTATATCATATCACGATTGTTTTGAGAAAGTGTTGTCATCTGAGATTTATTATTATTGCTCGCTAGTTGATTATGTCATTGATATGAGTAAACATGAGACCTAAATGTTATTGTGAATATGGTTAGTTCATAATCTTTGCTGAAAACTTGAATGCTTGCTTTACATATTTACAACAACAAGAGCAAACAGAGTTTGTAAAAGTTTTTCTTTATCACTTTCAGTTTATCAACTGAATTGCTTGAGGACAAGCAAAGGTTTAAGCTTGGGGGAGTTGATACGTCTCCGTCATATCTACTTTTCCAAACACTTTTGCCCTTGTTTTGGACTCTAACTTGCATGATTTGAATGGAACTAACCCAGACTGACGCTGTTTCAGCAGAATTGCCATGGTGTTATTTTTGTGCAGAAATAAAAGTTCTCGGAATGACCTGAAAATCAACGGAGAATTATTTTGGAATATAAAAAAATAATGGAAGGAAGATCCACGTCAGGGGGCCTCCACCTGTCCACGAGGGTGGGGGGGCGCACCCTACCCCCCTGGGCGTGCCCCCTGCCTCGTGGGCCCCCTGGCACTCCACCGACCTCAACCTTGACTCCATATATTCACTTTCAGGGAGAAAAAAACCAGGAAGAAGGATTCATCGCGTTTTACGATACAGAGCCGCCGCCAAGCCCTAAACTCTCTCGGGAGGGCTGATCTAGAGTCCGTTTGGGGCTCCGGAGAGGGGAATCCGTCACCATCGTCATCATCAACCATCCTCCATCACCAATTTCATGATGCTCACCGCCGTGAGTGAGTAATTCCATCATAGGCTTGCTGTACGGTGATGGGTTGGATGAGATTTATCATGTAATCGAGTTAGTTTTGTTAGGGTTTGATTCCTAGTATCCACTATGTTCTGAGATTGATGTTGCTATGACTTTGCTATGCTTAATGCTTGTCACTAGGGCCCGAGTGCCATGATTTCAGATCTGAACCTATTATGTTTTCATCAATATATGAGAGTTCTTGATCCTATCTTGCAAGTCTATAGTCACCTACGATGTGTTATGATCCGGCAACCCCGAAGTGACAATAATCGGGACCACTCCCGATGATGACCGTAGTTTGAGGAGTTCATGTATTCACTATGTGTTAATGCTTTGGTCCGGTACTCTATTAAAAGGAGGCCTTAATATCCCTTAGTTTCCAATAGGACCCCGCTGCCACGGGAGGGTAGGACAAAAGATGTCATGCAAGTTCTTTTCCGTAAGCACGCATGACTATATTCGGAATACATGCCTACATTACATTGATGAATTGGAGCTAGTTTTGTGTCACCCTAGGTTATGACTGTTACATGATGAACCGCATCCGGCATAATTCTCCATCATCGATCTATTGCCTACGAGCTTTCCATATATTGTTCTTCGCTTATTTAATTTTCCGTTGCTATTGTTATCATCACTATAAAACACCAAAAATATTACTTTTGCTAATGTTACCTTTTACCACCGTTACCACTACTATCATATTACTTTGCTACTAAACACTTTGCTGCAGATATTAAGTTTCCAGGTGTGGTTGAATTGACAACTCAGCTGCTAATACTTGAGAATATTCTTTGGCTCCCCTTGTGTCGAATCAATAAATTTGGGTTGAATACTCTACCCTCGAAAATTGTTGCGATCCCCTATACTTGTGGGTTATCAATAACCCAGTTCCAGAGGCTGCTGTTATATTGATGAAAATTTAAAGGTCGTCAGAAAAATTTCTGGCTCAAAATGAAGATTCCGGTTTAAAATCTAGTTCAAGGGAAATACGTCTCCTACGAAGTTTTGAAGCTCTCAGTATCCAGTTTAAAACTCCAGTTGAAAAAGAAAATTCATCTCTCGCAAGTTCGAGTTCTCAGAAAAATTAAAGGTTACCAAAGAGAACTTGCTGCCATGATGCGCAGTTCAAACATGGGTATCGTGCCTTATTGGCTTATCTTATTATGGTCACATGGGGGTTTCCTGATTATCCTTTGATCCGGCTTACACGCCATGCTTACAAAACACTTGGGGGCTTGCTACCTAGGTTAAAGGGACCAAAGAGAGTCTGTTGCAAAAGCACAACTCAAAGATAGGTGCCCATTGAGCATAGCTCAAAAATATTGCTTGGGGGCTCCTTGTTCTAAAGGACAAGAGTTTTTTATGACCCTTGTAATAGGCTTCAAAGCCAGGCTTGAAATCCATGTGTATTCACCTAAAACCCCAGGTTATCCTGCCTTTTTAAGTCTGCCACTCCGCCCAGGTAATCCTGGAATGACCCGCCGTACTTTTGACAAGTCAATCTCATGCAGACCCTGAACTTGTCAAAGTTAAAACGATGATTGGTTATGTGAGGTCCGGATTATAAGGTTTGTATAAAGGTTTAACTCAGTGGTTATGCGGCCCTTGAAAGCACTTGATATTTAGGCTCGGCGGCCTATGAAAGCCTTGTTTTTTTTCTGATTTATTATTTCTATTTGAACATTTTTGAGTTCATCCTTGTTTAAAACAATTCAGGCCATATAGCCTTAATCTTTATGACTCATATTTGAGCATATTTGGGGTTTTGATAACCAGTCCTGATAAAGGGCGTTAAGTTGCTAGGATATATTTGCCTTGAGCAATCAAAATCTTGCTATTGCATGCCTACGAGTCAATACCCTCGACGGATTATATTATTCAAATCTTGAATAGCCAACATGGCTGGATTTTTGTTATGGTTATCAATAATCAGTATTATGATTGAGGTTTTCAAAGTCGCTTTAGAGCAATGGCTATTATTTCTTTATCAATGGATATGATTTATTTTGTAGTGGAAGGAGTAGTCCCGAGTCGCTGCAGGCTTATGACCCGACACTTGGGGACTACATTATTCAAATCATGATCATACCAAATATGGAAGTCCCATGTCGCTGCAAGCATGCACCATGACACTTGGGGGCTAATGCAAGGTCATTTTTTACTTGTCTTATTGAAGATCCGACTCATCACTTTGTAATGAGCCGGCCCTTGGGGGCTACCAATTGCTCCTGTTAAAAATTCAAGGTACACAAGCCTTATCTCGTTATATTGAAGGGTCCACTGCTCAGTTGGTAAAGCACAAAGCTCTTAACCTTGTGGACGTGGGTTCAAGCCCCATGATGGGGACTACACGTTGTTGTTCAAGTCTACATGACCATATCTACAAAGTCCCTGCTCCTTATTGCATAACGACCCGACCCTTGGGGGCTACACTGGTTGAAGTTTTTATGAGCATAAGACAATTACAAGTCCCAGGTTGCTGCAAGCATGACAACCTGGCACTTGGGGGCTACATATGTGGAATACTCAGTTTATGACTAATGATTGAGATGAACAACCTGGATTTCTTCAAGCTTGTGACATTCATATTGAAGTAAGTCTTAAGCTGTTACTACGTTCCCTTCTTAAAGACTTGGGGGCTACAAGTGATATACATATATGGGAGGTACGCTTTCAAAGCTGATGTTAACAAACAATTATGACCTAGTGCCATCAATATTTATAAACCGACAATTTTGGCAATGATAAACCGGCAAGTTTTACATCTTTAAGCCGGCTGAAAATCAGATGAGTATTTCAAGACTAATATTTTTTGTTAAGCATTGGGAGCTGAATCAAATGAATTATCCTTCATAGTATTTCTATGTGAGAAACCAATGTCAGCAAATGAGTATGAAGCTGGTCTATTGACCCGGATTTTCTAGAAGAAGGAAATGGCAAGGACTTAAGGATGTTCAGGTGCCGCTTACAAGAATATTTAACCCAGAGCACAACCTGTTAAATTTATTCTTGTGTTTTGTTTACAGGATCAGCTTAACATGGATAAATCCAAATTAAATATATACCCCGCGGTATGACCCGGCTGGGACTTGGTGTTTCATTGGTGACCTGGCAGATGTTAAGTTGGCAGATGTTAAGTCAGATTATAAGCTGGCAGATGATAAGTCGGATGTTAAGTCAGATCATAAGGCGGCAGATGATAAGCCAGATGGTAACCCGACAGATGATAATCCAGATGATAAGTCAGATGGTAACCCGACAGATGTTAAGTCAAATCATAAGCCGACAGATTGTAAGTCAGATGGTAAACCTGTAGACAGTCATAACCCAGCAGACAGAGTCGCCTGGGGTTAATAAAGCCCGAGACGGTAATAAGCCCATGAAGAGAAGTCAGAATAGTTTAAGTCTTAGTCCGAGATGGACTCTACATGTAACCCTCCCCTTCAACTTATATAAGGAGGGACATGGCACCCCAAGAGGGGAGAGGAATAATCTTAAGGTTGGACACAACTAGGAGAGCCGGTTTACGACGACTCCCTCATGATCATAATGATACCTAGCCATAAACAACATGTAGGATTGTTACCGGATGATGTTTCCCAGGGCCCGAAGCTGTCTAAATCCTTGTCTTTGATCCGCCTCGCGTCTCTCATCCCAATCAACCCCTCTCAAGCTACCACATAGATGCGTTGGCCTCACGACTAAGTCCTCACACTAGGACATCTGCCATGACAATTCCACGACAAAAACGATTTTCAAAAAGATTTGCCTTTTTGTGTGCTCATGTGTTGGATTGCTTACTTTGTCACGATAGCTCAAGAGAATACCACATTGTGTGACTTTTCCAATACTAATAACAATGATTTTATTAGTACTCTGATTGCTCCCGCCACTAGTGCGGAATCTTACGAAATTAATGTCGCTTTTCTGAATCTTGTTATGAAGGATCAATTTTCCGGCCTTCCTATTGAAGATGTCGCATCCCATCTTAATAATTTCATTGAGTTGTGTGATATGTAGAAGAAAAAAAATATGTGGATAATGATATTGTTAAATTGAAGCTATTTTCGTATCGTGCTAAAACTTGGTTTTCATCTTTGCCTAAAAATAGTATTGATTCATGGAATAAGTGTAAAGATGCTTTTATTTCCAAGTACTTTCCTCCCGCTAAGATCATATCCCTTAGGAACGATATTATTAATTTGAAGCAACTTGATCATGAACATGTTGCACAATCTTGGGAGAGGATGAAATTGATGATACAAAATTGTCCTACTCATGGTTTGAATTTGTGGATGATTACACAATTTTTTTATGCCGGATTGAATTTTGCTACTATAAATCTTTTAGATTTTGTCACGGGAGGCAATTTTATGGAAATTACTTTAGGAGAAGCTACTAAACTCCTAGATAATATTATGGTTAATTATTCTCAATGGCACACCGAAAGATCTTCCGCTAGTAAAAAAGTGCATGCGGTTGAAGAGATTAATGTTTTGAGTGGAAAGATGGATGAGCTTATGAAATTATTTGCTAGCAAGAGTGCTTCTATTGATCCTAATGATATGCGTTTGTCTACTTTGATTGAAAACAATAATGAATCTATGGATGTGAATTTTGTTGGTAGGAACAATTTTAGTAATAACGCGTATAGAGGTAATTTTAATCCTAGGCCGTTTCCTAGTAATTCCTCTAATAATTATGGTAATTCCTACAACAATTCTTATGGAAATTATAATAATATGCCCTCTGATTTTGAGAATAGTGTTACAGAATGTATGAGTTTGCAAAAGAATTTTAATGCTTTGGTTGAAGAAAAATTGCTCAAGATTGATGATTTGGCTAGGAACGTGGATATAATTTCTCTTGATGTTGATTCTTTGAAAATTAGATCTATTCCACCCAAGCATGATATCAATGAATCTCTAAAGGCTCTGAGAATCTCCATTGATGAGTGCAAAGAAAGAACCACTAAGATGCATGCTAAACGAGATTGGTTTGTAAAAGCGTGTTCTTCTAGTTTTTGTGAAAATAATGATGAAGATCTTAAAGTGATTGATGTGACTCCTATTGAATCTTTGTTTTCTAATATAAATGTTGATAAAGATGGGACTGGAGATGATTCAACTTTAGTTAAAAGGCATCCCAATGATTCGGAGTTTTTAGATCTTGATGCAAAAAGTGATAAAAGTGGAATTAAGGAGGTCAAAACTTTAAGTATCGATGAACCCACTCTTTTGGATTTCAAAGAATTTAATTATGATAATTGTTCTTTAATATATTATGTTTCCTTGTTGCAATCCATGTTGCATTCACCTCATTCTTATAATCAAAACAAAGCTTTTACTAAACATATCGTTGATGCTATGATGCAATCTTTTGAAGAAAAGCTTGAATTGGAAGTTTCTATCCCTAGAAAACTTTATGATGAGTGGGAACCTACTATTAAGATTAAGATTAAAGATTATGAGTGCCATGCTTTGTGTGATTTGGGTGCTAGCGTTTCCACGATTCCAAAAACTTTATGTGATGTGTTAGGTTCATGTGAATTTGATGATTGTTCTTTAAATTAGCATCTTGCGGATTCCACTATTAAGAAACCTATGGGAAGGATTAATGATGTTCTTATTGTTGCAAATAGGAATTATGTTCCCGTAGATTTCATTGTTCTTGATATAGATTGCAATCCTACATGTCCTATTATTCTTGGTAAACCTTTCCTTAGAACGATTGGTGCAATTATTGATATGAAAGAAGGAAACATTAGATTTCAATTTCCATTAAGGAAGGGCATGGAAAAAATTTCTAGAAAGAAAATTAAGTTGGCATATGAATCTATTATGAGAGCTACTTATGGATTGCATAGCAAAGATGACAATACCTAGATCTATTTGTGTTTTCATGCCTAGCTAAGGGCGTTAAACAATAGCGCTTGTTGGGAGGAAACCCAATTTTATTTTTGTTCTTTGCTTTTTGGTTCTGTTTTTCAATAAATAATTCATCTAGCCTCTGGCTATGATGTGGTGCATCCTACGGTCATCCCCATGGACCTACCACCGTCTCACGAAGTGCCAAGAGGAGCTATGACACGAGCTAGAGCTAGAGCTCTCGAGACGGAGGTGATTTTCTTCCTTAGTGATATCACATATGATCCACTCGAGACATGGCTACTACCTAAGTGCGAGATGTTGTGCATGATTAGGTACCAAGAGGACCCCCCAAAGATGCACGTGAAGACGGACAAGTCCCCAAGTTCAAGGATGAAGAGAACCAACAAAAGGAGTCAAGAACAGCTTCCAGGCCCCGGACATCCGGCCCCTGGAGCAGCAGCCGCCCAGCCGCCAAGTACCTATAGGCCCCGGACATCCGGCCCCAGCCCTGACATCCGTCCTGAAGCCCGGTAATCTGGCACCCTCCATCCAGAGAGCGTCAAGGCCAGCCCCGACAGCTCAGACATCCGGCCACCCCAGCCCAGACATCCAGCCCCTCATGAAAGCCCGGACATCTGGCCCGACGCTCGGACATCCGGCCTCCCCTGTCTGAGTACAGTGTACGACCCGTGGCCCGTGTACCCCTTCACCCACCTAGACTATATGTACTCCTCCTCCTCCATCTTTCTAGGGTTAGCATTGGTTTAACTCATACTTGAGATAGAGCTTTGCTCATCCATACAGATCTACTCCTTGAGAGAGACCGCATCCCCTCTTCGGAGAAGATCCATGTTGGATTTAAGACCTCCTCACGGAGAAGACCCCCATCAAGACCTCCTCACCGAGAAGAACCGGTTACCCTTTGTATCGTCCTGTGTTGACTTTGGATAGTGTGATCTATATGTGTAGTCAGATCTAGCATATGTGTGACTATGTCTTGTTGGTTTGAGTGTTTCCTCTCTTTTCCCTTCGTGTTTTTCCCCTTGTGTTCTTCATGTTCATCGCGGGATCCACTCCTTTCGTGAAAGATCAGCCATCTATTGTTCCACCCTACATCATCTTGGTATCTAGAGCAAGGTTGATCACGATTTCGGAGCCTCCCCGTTGTGTTTTCTTGCCTTGTTTTGTTGATTTTTTCCCTAATTCAAAAACTCCCCACAAAAATAGCCCCCCATTTTTTGTGATTTGTTGGTGTAATGAAGTTTTGTTTGATTTGATCCGCGGATTTCATGTGTTGCAGGTAGATCTAGCTTTCCCCTTCTTTTCCCCAATTTCCTTCCATAAAATTCCCCAAATTTTGCCCCGATTTGCCACTTCCACGCGGAGTTCCTCGAGTTCGTCCATGGATCCAGAGCCCGGACATCCGGCCATCAAGCCCAGACATCCGCCCCCTGACGACAACATCTCCATTCCACCGCCCCATTCTCCGTCCAAATTTCGACAAATTTTGTTCCGGTGCCCACATCCACTTCCGCATACCACCACCACTTCCGCATAGGACCACCATTTCCCACATACACCACCATCGCTTACCACTACCAACTCTGACAAATTTTGTCATGTTTTGCTTTGAGAATTTGAGTTGCGGTTCCGTGTCCTATTGTGTTTCGGCTATCTAGGTACGGTTCGACATCAACATCACCGCCGGTCATCTTCGCCACGGATTCGTCATCGACAACAACCACAACAACATTTTGACACCATACTGTAAGCAATAAACGGTAACCTCATCTTGGTATCATCATACATCATTCTTGCCATTACATTGATAGCCACCATAGCCCAATTTTGCGTATCTTACCAATCGAGACTAGCCTTTGAGTATTGCCGCCAACGTCACTTGTGCACATTAGTGATCATACTTCCCATTGCATACATATCATATCATTGGTCCATATCTTGGTATCATCTTTTGTGTCACAAAGTTGTCATCGCATGCACAATTGCTATCTTGGTTCGTGAAACATTGCATGAGAAAAGAGCTCAAAAGAGAAAGAGCCAAACAAGCTTTTAAGCAAAAGGGAAAGATAAGCAAAGAGCTTTTAAGCAAGAAGCATAGCATCATACAACATTAAGATTTTCATACTAGATCATCTTGGATCATATCATCGGAATACCATACATAGAGCATACTTGGGATAGAAGTTGTTGCATTTTTGCTTAGTAGGTTGTGCACAAGTCTTCGTATCTGCCTATTGTGCAATGTGCTAGCGTCTCTCTAGTGTTGTGCAACAAGAGCATTTTCGTGGATTCCACATTTTGGCTCATCCTTGGTTGCACAACCCCATTTATGCCTTTGCGTGTGTGTTTCCGTGTACCATATTTTGCTATTGGTCTACTTGTTGCATTGCAAATTTGTGAATCTTTTCCAACATTATTGAAGCTCACTAACAATTGCATCAAATTTTATGTCACCATCCTAACCGAGCTCCACCATAAGCTTTTACTTGTGTAGGTGTGAGAAACCGTTAAGAATTGGTACCAATTGTGCTATTTCCTTGTTCCACGTTGAGTGATCGTTGATCCATATTCAACATCGGTCAAGGTCCATTTGGTATAAGTTCTTCTCTTTCTCCCACCCACATATTTGTTTGGAATGATGGATAGGCCAAGTACTTCTACCAACCCACTCTTCATCGAGCAAGACGATGTCATGTCCTCCTACGTCACAAAGAGCCACCTCTTTGGCGCACAACGTGATTTGCACCAAGAGCAACAAGAATGTGTGAACTCATCGACAACCTCGCCACCGACTTGCGACTCTCCGAGCAACATACAAGAGACTATTTTGACAACAAGCTCGACGACCACAAGCAAGAGAATGATGCAAGAATGGAAGAGATTCATGCTTTGTTGCTCAACTGCTCTTCTTCCACTTCGTCCTCCTCAAGACGGAGCCACTCAAGTCGACACTCCGACTACACCATCTCCAGCTCAAGTACACCGACATCGAATACTCTTCGACGTGTCGTGCACCAAGATCATCAAGCAAACCACAATCCTGTACACGACAACGGCTCTCAAGAGCAACGACACTATCAAAACCAAGCTACATTTGCGCAAGCACGAGAACGGCAACACCAACGCCAACGCCAACACGAAGAGGAAGAGCGAGTGCGTCTACACCAAGATGCACAAGATGCCGAGGCAAAACATCAAGAACAACAATTGTGAGAAGCTCAAGCACTTGAGGCGCAACAAGCCCTCTGAGATTCAAGTCCAGCTGTAGCCACGTGCAACCGACAAGCTCGTGAACAACAAGAAGCGCTTCGCAAAGAAGTTCAAGAGAGGAACTATTAAGCTCGAGTGCATTGTCAAGTCCACAACCTCCTCACCAAGAACCTCAAGTTCAACGAGAGCAAGAAGACAATGGAAATCATCCAAGACAAATAGCAAGTTGAGGGAGACAATCCTCCTCATCAAGGATGTCATCACCCTCGAACCCAACACAATGAAGAGCAACGATACGACAAGCTAAAGTTCACCATGCCCAAGTTTTCCAGAAGCAATGATCCTGAAGAGTACCTTTCATGGGCATTGAAGGTCAAAAAAATCTTCCGCTTGCACAACTATGAGGAAGAGAAGAAGATCGCTATGGCATCCCTTGAGTTCCAAGACTACGTCCTCATTTGGTGGGAACAAGTCATTGAGCGTCGACAGGCAAGAGGTGAACCACCCATCACAACTTGGGTGCAAATGAAGGATGTCATGAAAGCACGCTTCGTGCGAACCTACTACAACCGCGACCTTTTCAAGAAACTCCAACTCCTCAAGCAAGGAACCAAGAGCGTTGAAGAATACTACATGGAAATGGAGATTGCAATGATACAAGCCAATGTCATGGAAGATGATGAGCAAACTATGGCACGTTTCTTGAATGGACTCAATCATCCTATCAAGAAGATCGCTGACTTCTAACCATACTTGAACCTCATCGAGCTAGTGCATCAAGCTACCAAAGCGGAATGTCAAGTGCAAGATGACTTCAAGTATGCGAAGTTCTCATCCAAGTCCTATGGCTTCTCCAACACCCAAGCTTCAACGACTCCAACACATTCTACCTCAACCAAGCCATCTAAAAGCAACACCGACAAGTCGAGTTACAAGAAAACTTTGACAACCCCAAGTCATCCTCCTACAACAAGCAACTTCAAGCCGAGAGCTTCATCATCATCTACCTCGACCGATGAGACCATCAAGACAAGTTCCTTCAAATACTTCATATGTGGAGGCCGATGCCACAAGTCCTTTGAGTGTACCAACTAGCGAACCATGATCCTCAATGATGATGGTACATACGACTCCATGAGTGAATGAGAAATGGAAGCACTTGAGCAAGTGGCAATCCACCGGCAAGTGAATGAAGATGAAGAAGAACAAGTCTTTTGTGACGAAGATTCAAGCCCTGCTCCCGTTGTCTCCAAGGTCTTGACTCTTCAACATCAATAAGAAGAAGACCAAAGATGCCATATATTCCATACCAAGGCCGACATCAATGGAAGGTCCGTCAAGGTCATCATTGATGGAGGGAGTTTTCATAACTTAGTAAGTGAAGAACTATGCTCCAAGCTCGAATTGGTCAAGATGAAGCACCCACATCCCTACAAAGTTCAATGGCTTAGCGACTTCGGCACCATCCAAGTCGAGCATAGAGTGCAAGTCTCCTTCAAAATCGGAGCTTACGAAGATACTTTGGAGTGTGATGTCGTTCCAATGACCGTTTGCCACCTTCTTCTTGGGCGACCATGGAAATTTGATCGAGGTGTCATCCACAATGGTTGTACGAATCACTATATCTTCAAGATGGAAGGAAAGGAGTACGTACTTCATCCTATGTCTCCAAGCCAAGTGATCGCAGACAAGCAAGCCACCCATCCTGGAGAGAATAGTAAGAGAGCGAACCACCAAAAAGAGAGTGAGCGCCACAAGCCCAAATCGAGTGCCTCCACGATGAGCGACAAGAAGAACTTAGTTCTATTTTCCACCAAAAGTGAGATAAGAGAAGTGTGTGAGAACCCATCTAGTGTCTTGCACTATGTCCTTTTGTGCAAGGACGAGGCACCAAAAGCTAACACCTCTCACAATTTACCTTTAGCGTTATCTTCTCTATTGCAGGAATTCGAAGATGTTTTCCCCGACGAGCTACCTCCGGGTCTACCTCCTCTACAAGGCATCGAGCACCGAATCGTCCTCATCCCTGGAGCCCCCTTCCTAACAAGGCTCCATACCGCGTCAACCCCGAGGAAACTAAGGAGATCTAATGGCAAGTACAACAACTCATGGACAACGACCATGTACGAGAAAGTTTGAGCCTTTGTGTCGTACCGGTAATCCTTGTTACCAATAAAGATGGTACATATCGCATGTGTTACAATTGCCGTCATATAAATGCTATTACCGTGCGTTATCGTTACCCTATTCCACGCCTAGACGATATGCTTGGTGAGCTTAGCGGAGTTACCATTCTCTCTAAGATTGATCTTAAGAGTGGCTACTATCAAATATGCATCCAAGAAGGTGATGAATGGAAAACCGCATTTAAGAACAAATTTGGCTTATATGAATGGCTTGTTATGCCAATGGGTGAGGGAGTCCTGGATTATGGGGTCCTTGGGTGTCCAGGCTACGTGACGTGGGCCGGACAGATGGGCCGTGAAGATACAAGATTGAATGCCTTCCCCCGTGTCCGGATGGGACTCTCCTTGGCGTGGAAGGCAAGCTTATCGTGCGGATATGAAGATTCCTTTCTTTGTAAACCGACTCTGTACAAACCCTAGTCCCCCCGGTGTCTATATAAACTGGAGGGTTTAGTTCGTAGGAAAGAGGACAATCATAATCATACAGGCTAGACAATTATGGTTTAGCCATTATGATCTCGTGGTAGATCAACTCTTGTAACCCCTATATTCATCAAAGTCAATCAAGCAGGACGTAGGGTATTACCTCCATCAAGAGGGCTCGAACCTGGGTAAACATCGTGTCCCTGTCTCCTGTTACCATCAATCCTTAGACGCACAGTTAGGGACCCCCTACCTGAGATCTGCTGGTTTTGACACCGACATTGGTGCTTTCATTGAGAGTTCCACTGTGCCATTGTCGAAAGGCTCGATGGCTCCATCAATCATCTATAACAATGCTGCCGCGAGGGATATTTTTCTCCCCGGCCAGATCTTTGTATTCGGCGGCTTCGCACTGCGTGCCAACTCGGTTGGCCACCTGGAGCAGATCGACAGCTACGCCCCTGGTCACCAGATTTTGGAAATCTGAACTATGTCGCTGATATCCGAGGAGATTTGATCTTCCAAGGGTTCGCAGCCTCAACCACTGCTCCAGCCTTAGATCCGGAGCGCGTCATCAGGTCTGAAGACGGGGGTCTAGAGCGCGCCGGACTCTCTACGACCTTAGAGCTCAACACCGAGAGAATAGTGACTCTGGCAATCATTGCAAGGCTGGACTCTTCTCCGGATACTAGTTCTGAACCCTGGAGGCCCGCGTCATGCGAGCTCGTCCCAGAAACTTCTATTCCATATCTACTAGTGATCCAAGTAACCCTGTTCTTAAACGAGGCTCTGGACTTAATGCGATCCCTTCGCATCACAAAGGAACCGCTTATGAATCACGCCCAGCCCGGACTAGGGGCTGGAAATAGGGAATTTTACTTCCCACCCTCCACCCACTTCATAGCCACTGTCGAGGACCTAACCGACATGCTTGATTATGCCTCCGAAGACATCGACGGTATGGACGACGATGCCGGAGAGGAGCAGGCCCAAAACCCGCCAGTCACCGGA
The DNA here is from genome assembly GCF_018294505.1 of Triticum aestivum. NCBI lineage: Eukaryota > Viridiplantae > Streptophyta > Magnoliopsida > Poales > Poaceae > Triticum > Triticum aestivum. The sequence goes on from NC_057806.1 coordinate 212,255,075, forward strand.
CGTTGGACGACCACCTCCTTGTTTGACGTATACATGGTGGATACACCTAAAAACGGCGACGACGATGATGAGAAAACCCCAGTCGAGGATGAACCTCCTGAGATACCGCCGAAACATCAACGTTAGCGGCGCCACTCTAAATCTCTTTGCAGTAAAAACAGCAATACTGGCACCGAAGACAATGATACTCCAGAGAACGCCGAAGACCAAGAAAACCCCATCGAACCAACATCTGAACAAGATGATCGGGAGGACGGGCAAGTTGTCCCTGACGAACAAATAGGGAGCAACGACTCGGAGGACAGCAACTATCTGCCACTCTCCGAAGACGACCTAAGCCTCGCCGACGAAGATTTTATTGTGCCAGAGGAACCCCTCGAACAAGAGCGCTTCAACCACAGGCTAATAGCCACGGCTAGAAGCCTAAAAAAAGAAACATCAGAAGCTTCAAGCTGACAAAGACCTGCTCAATGACAGATGGACTAATGTCCTGGCAGCCGAAGAACACGGCCTCGAGCGACCAAAAAAGAGTTTCCCAAAGCGTAAGCTGCTACCCCAATTCGACGATGAGGCGTTGGAGCCCATACCACCTGTGCATAATGCGGCTGACGGACCCGATAGACCACCACGTGGCCGGGACAGAGCGGCAACTCAAGCCGAACACCAGCCCACACCACCTCGTCGTAAAAGCAGAGAAACGACAGCTCGGGGATACACATACGACCTACGATAGGACCTGGAAAATAGGGCAGGTCAGACCAGGTCAATCTACGGATCGCGGGGGCATGCTCCAGCGCGAGAGGCGGGCTATCAAGCCTAGTGCGATAAACACAACCAACCCTGGGCTGAAAACCGCATACAGACTCCATCCGTACTGCGTCGGGACATGGCCCTATACAGAGGCGCCGCACACCCCCTATGCTTCACCGATGAGGTAATGGAGCACGAGTTCCCTGAAGGGTTTAAACCCGTGAACATCGAATCATACGACGACACAACAGATCCCACAGTATGGATTGAAGATTTTCTTCTCCACATTCACATGGCACGCGGTGATGATCTACACGCCATCAAATACCTTCCCTTAAAACTTAAGGGGCCAGCTAGGCACTGGTTAAACAGCCTCCCAGAAAACTCTATTGGAAGCTGGGAAGACTTGGAAGATGCCTTTTGAGACAACTTCCAAGGCACTTATGTCTGGCCTCCGGATGCCGATGACGTCAGTCATATAGTCCAACAGCCCGGAGAGTTGGCCAGGAAATTCTGGACCAGGTTCCTAATTAAAGAGAACCAGATTGTCAACTGTCCGGACGTCGAAGCCCTAGCGGCCTTCAAACACATCATTCGCGATGAATGGCTATCCCAACACCTCGTCCAAGAAAAGCCGAAGTCCATGGTAGCCCTTACAGCACTAATGACCCGCTTCTGCGCGGGCGAGGATAGCTGGCTAGCCCGTAGCGGTAACAGTACCAGCAACCCCGGCACTTTCAAAGCCTGAAACGGCAACAGAAGGCCCCAATGCAACAAACATAAGCGTCGGAGCAACAATGATGATACAGAGAATACGACAATCAACGCCGGATTCAGTGGCTCCAAATCCGGTCAATGGAAAAAGCCATTCAAATGAAACAAAGACTGTTCATCAAGCCTGGACCGAATACTTGATCGACCCTGCCAGATCCACGACAGCTGATAAGCCTGCCAACCATACCAATAGAAGATGTTGGGTCTTCAAACAGGCCGACAAGTTAAATGCCGAACATAAGGAGAAAGGGTCGCCCAGTGTGGATGACGACGAGGAACCTCGCGCACCGAAAACAGGGGGTTAGAAGAAATTTCCCCCGAAGTCAAAACAGTGAACATGATATACGTCACCCATATCCCCAAGAGGGAGCGCAAGCGCGCACTAAGGGACATTTATGCGATAGAGCCAGTCGCCCCAAAATTGAACCCATGGTCGGCCTATCCGATCACCTTCGATCGCAGGGACCATCCGACTAGTATCCGTCACAGAGTTTCGGCCGCATTAGTCCTCGATCCAATCATCGGTGGATTCCACCTTACACGAGTCCTCATGGACGGCGGCAATAGCCTTAACCTGCTCTCTCAGAACATAGTCCGCAAGATGGGTATTGATCCATCAAGAATCAATCCCACTAAAACTACCTTTAAAGGAGTGATACCCGGTGTAGAGGCTCGCTGCACGGGCTCAATCACATTGGAAGTGGTCTTCGGCTCGCCGGACAACTTCCATAGCGAAGACTTGATCTTTGATATCTTCCCCTTCCGTAGTGGCTACCATACACTGCTCGGACACCGCGTTCGCTCGTTTCAATGTAGTCCCGCACTACGCCTATCTCAAACTCAAGATGCCCGGACCACACGGTGTTATAACAGTGAATGGAAACATGGAACGCTCCCTCCGCACTGAGGAGCACACCGTGGCCCTAGCAGCGGAAGTACAGGGTGGCCTAATCAAGCCAGCAATTACGTAGGTGGCCAAGTCCTCAGACACTGTCAAACGAGTCCGGACTAGCCCACTGTACGATAGTCCATCTCGTCAGGAGCTCGATTAGCAATTCGGCCTCCATCTCATCCCCTACCGAATTGTGGCATATGTACCACATGTACATAATTACGCTCTAAAAATACCATGGGAAAGGATGGAGGCATAATAAGTACAATGTCTGCAATATGGCTAGACCCTATCAGGACCCTTACATTTCGTTTTTCTTTTCTTTTTATTTTTTCCAGGCTCCTCGCAACCCACACCACCCTTTCGACGGTGCCATGCTACCTCTTGAGCATGCATTGGTTTTCCCTTGAAGAGGGAAGGGTGATGCAACAAAGTATTTCCCTCAGTTTTTAAGAACCAAGGTATCAATCCAGTAGGAGATTACACGCAAGTCCCTCGTACCTCCACAAACAAACAAGAACCTCGCAACCAACGCAATAAAGGGGTTGTCAATCCCTTCACGGTCACTTACGAAAGTGAGATCTGATAGAGATAATAAGATAAATATTTTTGGTATTTTTGTTGTATAGATTGGAAAATAAAGATAGCAAAATAAACGGCGATAGAAATGGCTAGTTGTTGGGAGATTAATATAATGGAAAATAGACCCGGGGGCCATAGGTTTCACTAGTGGCTTCTCTCAAGATAGCAAATTCTACGGTGGGTGAACAAAATACTGTCGAGCAATTGATAGAAAAGTGAATAATTATGAGAGTATCTAGGCACGATCATGTATATAGGCATCACACCCGCGACAAGTAGACCGAAACGATTCTGCATCTACTACTATTACTCCACACATCGACCGCTATCCAGCATGCATCTAGAGTATTAAGTTCATAAGAACAGAGTAACACATTAGGCAAGATGACATGATGTAGAGGGATAAACTCAATCAATATGATATAAACCCCATCGTTTTATCCTCGATGGCAAAAATACAATACGTGCCTTGCTGCCCCTGCTGTCACTGGGAAAGGACACCGCAAGATTGAACCCAAAGCTAAACACTTCTCCCATTGCAAGAAAGATTAATCTAGTAGGCCAAACCAAACTGATAATTCGAAGAGACTTGCAAAGATATTAAATCATGCATAAAAGATTTCAGAGAAGAATCAAATATTGTTCATAGATAATCTTGATCATAAACCCACAATTCATCGGATCTCGACAAACAGACCGCAAAAATAATTACATCGAATAGATCTTCAAGAGAATCGAGGAGAACTTTGTATTGAGATCCAAAGAGAGAGAAGAAGCCATCTAGCTAATAACTATGGACCCGAAGGTCTGTGGTAAACTACTCACACATCATCGGAGAGGCTATGGTGTTGATGTAGAAGCCCTCCGTGATTGATTCCCCCTCCGATGGAGCGCCGGAAAAGGCCCCAAGATGGAATCTCACGGTACAGAAGGTTGCGGCGGTGGAAATAGGGTTTCGTGGTGCTCCTAGATGTTTTCAAGGTATATGGGTATATATAGGAGGAAGATGTACGTCAGTGGAGCTGCGAGGGGCCCACGAGGGTGGGGGGCGCGCCTGCCCCCCTGGGCGCGCCCTCCTGCCTCATGGCCTCCTCACTTCTTTCTTGACGTCCACTCCAAGTCTCCTAGATCATGTTTGTTCCAAAAATAACTCTCCCGAAGGTTTCATTCCGTCTGGATTCCATTTGATATTCCTTTTCTGCGAAACACTGGAATAGCCAAAAAAACAACAATTTGCACTGGGCCTTTGGTTAGTAGGTTAGTCCCAAAAATAATATAAATAGGTATATTAAAGCCCATTAAACATCCAAAACAGATAATATAATAGCATGGAACAATCAAAAATTATAGATATGTTGGATACGTATCAAGCATCCCTAAGCTTAATTCCTGTTCGTCCTCGAGTAGGTAAATGAAAAAAACATAATTTTTGATGTGGAATGCTACCTAGCATAATTCTCAATGTATTTTTCTTTATTGTGGCACGAATGATCAGATCCGAAAGATTTAAGACACAAGTTTAATATTGACATAAAAATAATAATAGATCAATCATACTAACAAAGCAATCATGTCTTCTCAAAATAACATGGCCAAAGAAAGTTATCCCTACAAAATCATATAGTCTGGCTATGCTCTATCTTCATCACACAAAGTATTTAAATCATGCACAACCCCGATGACAAGCCAAGCAATTGTTTCATACTTTTGATGTTCTCAAACTTTTTCAATCTTCACGCAATATATGAGCGTGAGCCATGGACATAGCACTATAGGTGGAATAGAATGGTGGTTGTGGAGAAGGCAAAAAGGAGAAGATAGTCTCACATCAACTAGGCATATCAACGGGCTATGGAGATGCCCATCAATAGATATCAATGTGAGTGAGTAGGGATTTCCATGCAACGGATGCACTAGAGCTATAAATGTATGAAAGCTCACCAAAAGAAACTAAGTGGGTGTGCATACAACTTGCTTGCTCACGAAGACCTAGGGCATTTTGAGGAAGCCCGTCATTGGAATCTACAAGCCAAGTTCTATAATGTAAAATTCTCACTAGTATATGAAAGTGACAACATAGGAGACCCTCTATCATGAAGATCATGGTGCTACTTTGAAGCACAAGTGTGGTAAAAGTATAGTAACATTGTCCTTCTCTCTTTTTCTCTCATTTTTTTATTTGGGCCCCTTTTTTATGGCCTTTTTTTTACTTCATCCAGAGTCTCATCCCGACTTTTGGGGGAATCATAGTCTCCATCATCCTTTCCTCACATGGTACAATGCTCTAATAATGATGATAATCACACTTTTATTTACTTACAACTCAAAAAAATTACAAGTTGATACTTAGAACAAGATATGACTCTATGTGAATGCCTCCGGCGGTGTACCGGGATATGCAATGAATCAAGAGTGACATGTATGAAAGAATTATAGAGGTGGCTTTGCCACAAATACGATGTCAACTACATGATCATGCAAAGCAATATGACAATGATGAAGCGTGTCATAACAAACGGAACGGTGGTAAGTTGCATGGCAATATATCTCTGAATGGCTATGGAAATGCCATAATAGGTAGGTATGGTGGCTGTTTTGAGGAAGGTATATGGTGGGTGTATGGTACCGGCGAAAGTTGCGTGGTACTAGAGAGGCTAGCAATGGTGGAAGGGTGAGAGTGCGTATAATCCATGGACTCAACATTAGTCATAAAGAACTCACATACTTATTGCAAAAATCTATTAGTTATCAAAACAAAGTACTACGCGCATGCTCCTAAGGGGATAGATTGGTAGGAAAATACCATCGCTCGTCCCCGACCGCCACTCATAAGGAAGACAATCAATAAATAAATCATGCTCCGACTTCATCACATAATGGTTCACCATACGTGCATGCTATGGGAATCACAAACTTTAGAACAAGTATTTCTCAAATTCACAACTACTCAACTAGCATGACTCTAATATCACCATCTTCATATCTCAAAACAATCATCAAGTATCAAACTTCTCATAGTATTCAATGCACTTTTTATGATAGTTTTTATTATACCTATCTTGGATGCCTGTCATATTAGGACTAATTCTATAGCCAAAGCAAATTACCATGCTGTTCTAAAAGACTCTCAAAATAATATAAGTGAAGCATGAGAGATCAATAATTTCTATAAAATAAAACTACCACCATGCTCTAAAAAGATATAAGTGAAGCACTAGAGCAAAATTTTCTAGCTCAAAAGATATAAGTGAAGCACATAGAGTATGCTAATAAATTCTGAATCATGTGTGTCTCTCCAAAAGGTGTGTACAGAAAGGATGATTGTGTAAACTAAAAAGCAAAGACTCAAATCATACAAGACGCTCCAAGCAAAACACATATCATGTGGTGAATAAAAATATAGCCTCAAGTAAAGTTACCGATGGACGAAGACGAAAGAGGGGATGCCTTCCGGGGCATCCCCAGGCTTAGGATTTTGGTTGTCCTTGAATTTTACCTTGGGGTGCCTTGGGCATCCCAATCTTAGGCTCTTGCCACTCCTTATTCCAAAATCCATCAAATCTTTACCCAAAACTTGAAAACTTCACAACACAAAACTCAACAGAAAATCTCACGAGCCCCGTTAGTATAAGAAAACAAACCACCACTTCAAGGTACTGTAATGAACTCATTCCTTATTTATATTGGTGTTAAAACTATTGTATTCCAACTTCTCTATGGTTCATACCCCCCGATACTAGCCATAGATTCATCAAAATAAGCAAACAACACACGAAAAACAGAATTTGTGAAAAAACAAAACAGTCTGTAGTAATCTGTAGGTTTCAAAAACTTCTGTAACCCCAGAAATTCTTAAATAAATTGGTGGACGTGAGGAATTTGTCTATTAACCATCTGCAAAAATAATCAACCTAATCGCACTCTCCAGTAAAAAATGGCAGCAAATCTCGTGAGCGCTAAAGTTTCTGTTTTTTACAGCAAGATCGCAAAGACTTCCCCCAAGTCTTCCCAAAGGTTCTACTTGGCACAACCACTAATTAAAAACATAAAACCACATCTAAACAGAATCTAGATAATTATTTATTACTAAACAGGAACAAAAAACAAGAAAAAAAATAAAATTGGATTGCCTCCCAACAAGCGCTATGGTTTAACGCCCCTAGCTAGGCATAAAAAGAAGAATAGATCTAGGTATTGTCATCTTTGGTATGTAATCCATAAGTGGCTCTCATAATAGATTCATAAGGTAATTTAATTTTATTTCTAGGAAAGTGTTCCATACCTTAACGGAAATTGCATTCTAATATTTCCTTCGTTCATGTCAATAATTGCACCAATCGTTCTAAGGAAAGGTCTACCAAGAATAATAGGACATGTAGGATTGCAATCTATGAAGGAAATATGCCCTAGAGGCAATAATAAAGTTATGATTTATTTCCTCAAATCATGATAAATTATTATTATTCATGCTAGAATTGTATTAACTGGAAGCATAATACTTGTGTGAATACATAGACAAACAGAGTGTCACTAGTATGCCTCTACTTGACTAGCTCGTTGATCAAAGATGGTTATGTTTCCTAGCCATAGACATGAGTTGTCATTTGATTAACGGGATCACATCATTAGGAGAATGATGTGATTGACTTGACCCATTCCGTTAGCTTAGCACTTGATTGTTTAGTATTCTGCTATTGCTTTCTTCATGACTTATACATGTTCCTATGACTATGAGATTATGCAACTCCCGTTTACCGGAGGAACTCTTTGTGTGCTACCAAACGTCACAACATAACTGGGTGATTATAAAGGTGCTCTACAGGTGTCTCCAAAGGTACTTGTTGGGTTGGCATATTTCGAGATTAGGATTTGTCACTCCGATTGTCGGAGAGGTATCTCTGGGCCCACTCAGTAATGCACATCACTATAAGCCTTGCAAGCATTGTAACTAATGAGTTAGTTGCAGGATGATGTATTACGGAACGAGTAAAGAGACTTGCTCGTAACGAGATTGAACTAGGTATTGAGATACCGAAGATTGAATCTCGGGCAAGTAACATACCGATGAGAAAGGGAACAACGTATGTTGTTATGTGGTTTGACCGATAAAGATCTTTGTAGAATATGTAGGAGCCAATATGAGCATCCAGGTTCCGCTATTGGATATTGACTGGAGACATGTCTCGGTCATGTCTACATAGTTCTCGAACCCGTAGGGTCCGCACGCTTAAAGTTAGATGACGATCGATATTATGAGTTTTGCGTTTTGATGTACCGAAGGTAGTTCGGAGTCCCGAATATGATCATGGACATGATGAGGAGTATCGAAATGGTCGAGACATAAAGATTGATATATTGGAAGCCTATATTTGGATATCGAAAGTGTTTCGGGCAAAATCGAGATTTTACCGGAGTACCGGGGGTTACCGGAACCCCCCCCCCCAGAGGAAGTAATGGGCCTATTGGGCCTTAGTGGAGAAGAGAGAGGGCAGCCAAGAGGTGGCGCGCGGCCCCCTTGCCCCAGTCCGAATTGGACAAGGGAAGGGGGCGGCGGCCCCCCTCTCCTTCCTTCTCTCCACCTCCTCCTTCCCCCCTTCTCCTACTCCTACTAGGAAAGGAGGAGTCCTACTCCCGGTGGGAGTAGGACTCCCCCCTTGGCGCGCCCTCCCTGGCCGGCCGCCTCTTCCCCCTTGCTCCTTTATATACGGGGGTAGGGGGCACCTCTAGACACAAGTTGATCTATTGATCTATTCCAGCCGTGTGCGGTGCCCCCCTCCACCATATTCCACCTCGGTCATATCGTAGCGGTGCTTAGGCGAAGCCCTGCATCGGTAGCAACATCATCACCGTCACCACACCGTCGTGCTGACGGAACTCTCCCATGAAGCTCTGCTGATCGGAGTTTGCGGGACGTCATCGAGCTGAATGTGTGCTGAACTCGGAGGTGCCGTACGTTCGGTACTTGGATCGGTCGGATCATGAAGACATACGACTACATCAACCGCATTGTGCTAAACGCTTCAGCTTTCGGTCTACGAGGGTACGTGGACGATACTCTCCCCTCTCGTTGCTATGCATCACCATGATCCTGTGTGTGCGTAGGAAAATTTTGAAATTACTATGTTCCCCAACAATCTATATCAAGAACAATGAAATCTACGGGAACATAATTCCTATTTGCAACAATAAGAACATCATTAATCCTTCCCATAGGTTTCTTAATGGTGGAATCTGAATGATGCAAATTTAAAGAACAATCATCAAATTCACGGAAACCTAACACATCACACAAAGTTTTTGGGATCATGAAAACACTAGCATCCAAATCACATAAAGCATAGCATTCATGATCTTTAATTTTAATTTTAATAGTAGGTTCCCACTCATCATAAAGTTTTCTAGGGATAGAAACTTCTAATTCAAGCTTTTCTTCATAAGATTGCATTAAAGCATCAACGATGTGTTTGGTAAAAGCTTTATTTTGACTATAAGCATGAGGAGAATTTAGCACGGATTGCAACAAAGAAATACAATCTATCAAAGAGCAATTATCATAATTAAATTCCTTGAAATACAAAAAAGTGGGTTCATTGATATGTAAAGTTTTGACCTCTTCAATCCCACTTTTACCAATTTTTGCATCAAGATCTAAAAACTCTGAATCATTGGGACGCCTTTTAGCTAAAGTTGACTCATCTCCAGTCCCATCATTATCAAGATTCATATTGCAAAACAAAGATTTAATAGGAGACACATCAATCACTTTTAGATCTTCATCCTTATTATCGTGAAACTCTTCCGGTTTGGCGGCCATCTTATTAACTAAGGTGGCCCGCTTATCCGAAATTTGGGCTATTAATTTTTCAAGATGAGAAAACTGAGATTTCAAACCATAAAATTCCTTTGACATATCATCAAGCTCTTTATTCATGTAATCCATAAAACCCTTTTGCTCTTTAAGCTCATTTTTGAAGAAATTATTATGCTCTAATTGCAAGGACATAAAACTTCTAACATTGTTTTCGATTTCTTCCAACCTTCTATGGTGAATATCAATACATTTTGGGAGAGACATCGTGACAACCGGTCCAACACACAAGCAAACAAGAGGCAAGAGAAAAGAAGGCAAACAAAGAAAGGGGAAATGGAAAAGAGGGCGAATAAAACGACAAGGGTGAAGTGGGGGAGAGGAAAACGAGAGGCAGATGGCGAATAATGTAATGCGAGGGATAAGAGTTTGTGATGGGTACTTGGTATGTCTTGACTTGTGCGTAGATCTCCCCGTAAACGGTGCCAGAAATGGCTTGTTGATGGGAGATCAAAACTTGACTTGACTTGGTGCAACCTCCCCGGTAACAGCGCCAAAAATCCTTCTTGCTACCTCTTGAGCATGCGTTGGTTTCCCTTGAAGAGGAAAGGGTGATGCAGCAAAGTAGCATAAGTATTTCCCTCAGTTTTTGAGAACCAAGGTATCAATCCAGTAGGAGATTACACGCAAGTCCCTTGTACATGCACAAACAAACAAGAACCTCGCAACCAACGCGTTAGAGGGGTTGTCAATCCCTTCACGGTCACTCACGAAAGTGAGATCTGATAGACATAATAATATAAATATTTTTGGTATTTTTGTTGTATAGACTAGAAAATAAAGATAGCAAAATAAACGGAGACAAAAATGGCTACTTGTTGGGAGATTAATATAATGAAAAATAGACCCGGGGGCCATAGGTTTCACCAGTGGCTTCTCTCAAGATAGCAAATTCTACGGTGGGTGAACAAATTACTGTCGAGCAATTGATAGAAAAGCGAATAATTACGAGAATATCTAGGCATGATCATGTATATAGGCATCACGTCCACGACAAGTAGACCGAAACAATTCTGCATCTACTACTATTACTCCACACATCGACCGCTATCCAGCATGCATCTAGAGTATTAAGTTCATAAGAGCAGAGTAATGCATTAGGCAAGATGACATGATGTAGAGGGATACACTCAAGCAATATGATATAATCCCCATGTTTTTATCCTCGATGGCAACAATACAGTACGTGCCTTGCTGCCCCTGCTGTCACTGGGAAAGGACACCGTAAGATTGAACCAAAGCTAAGCACTTCTCCCATTGCAAGAAAGATTAATCTAGTAGTCCAAACCAAACTGATAATTCGAAGAGACTTGCAAAGATATTAAATCATGCATAAAAGAATGTAGAGAAGAATCAAATATTGTTCAGAGATAATCTTGATCATAAACCCACAATTCATCGGATCTCGACAAACACACTGCAAAAATAATTGCATCGAATATATCTCCAAGAGAATCGAGGAGAACTTTGTATTGAGATCCAAAGAGAGAGAAGAAGCCATCTAGCTAATAACTATGGACCCGAAGGTCTGTGGTAAAGTACTCACACATCACTGGAGAGGCTATGGTATTGATGTAGAAGCCCTCTGTGATCGATTTCCCCTCCAGCGGAGCGCCGGAAAAGGCCCCAAGATGGGATCTCACGGGTACAGAAGGTTGCGGCGGTGGAAATAGGGTTTCGTGGTGCTCCTGGACGTTTTCAGGGTATATGGGTATATATAGGAGGAAGAAGTACATCGGTAGAGTTGCGAGGGGCCCATGAGGGTGGGGGCGCGCCCTCCTGCCTCGTGACCTCCCCGCTTCTTTCTTGACGTCCACTCCAAGTCTCATGGATCACGTTTGTTCCAAAAATAACTCCCTCGAAGGTTTCATTCCATTTGGATTCCGTTTGATATTCGTTTTCTGTGAAACGAGTAAAGAGACTTGCCGGTAACGAGATTGAACTAGGTATTGAGATACCCACAATTGAACTCGGGCAAGTAACATACCAATGAGAAAGGGAACAACGTATGTTGTTATGCGGTTTGACCGATAAAGATCTTCGTAGAATATGTAGGAGCCAATATGAGCATCCAGGTTCCGCTATTGGTTATTGACCGGAGACATGTCTCGGTCTTATCTACAAAGTTCTCGAACCCATAGGGTCCGCAATATTAAAGTTAGATGACGATCGGTATTATGAGTTTTGTGTTTTGATGTACCGAAGGTAGTTCGGAGTCCCGAATATGATCACGGACATGATGAGGAGTATCGAAATGGTCGAGACATAAAGATTGATATATTGGAAACCTATATTTGGATATCAGAAGTGTTTCGGGTGAATTCGGGATTTTACCGGAGTAGCGGGGGTTACCGGAACCCCCCCGGGGAAGTAATGGGCCTATTGGGCCTTAGTGGAGAAGAGAGAGGGCAGCCAAGAGGTGGCGCGCGGCCCCCTTGCCCCAGTCTGAATTGGACAAGGGAAGGGGGCGGCGGCCCCCCTCTCCTTCCTTCTCTCCACCTCCTCCTTCCCCCCTTCTCCTACTCCTACTAGGAAAGGAGGAGTCCTACTCCCGGTGGGAGTAGGACTCCCCCCTTGGCGCGCCGTCCCTGGCCGGCCGCCTCTCCCCCCTTTCTCCTTTATATACGGGGGCAGGGGGCACCTCTAGACACAAGTTGATCTATTGATCTATTCCAGCCGTGTGTGGTGCCCCCCTCCACCATATTCCACCTCGGTCATATCGTAGCGGTGCTTAGGCGAAGCCCTGCGTCGGTAGCAACATCATCACCGTCACCACACCATCATGCTGACAGAACTCTCCCATGAAGCTCTTCTGGATCGGAGTTTGCGGGACGTCATCGAGCTGAACGTGTGCTGAACTCGGAGGTGCCGTACGTTCGGTACTTGGATCGGTCGGATCGTGAAGACGTACGACTACATCAACCCCGTTGTGCTAAACGCTTCCGCTTTTGGTCTATGAGGGTACGTGGACGGTACTCTCCCCTGTTGTTGCTATGCATCACCATGATCCTGTGTGTGCGTAGGAAAATTTTGAAATTACTATGTTCCCCAACAATCTATATCAAGAAGAATGAAATCTATGGGCACGTAATTCCTATTTGCAACAATAAGAACATCATTAATCCTTCCCATAGGTTTCTTAATGGTGGAATCCGAAAGATGCAAATTTAAAGAACAATCATCAAATTCACGGAAACCTAACACATCACACAAAGTTTTAGGGATCGTGAAAACACTAGCACCAAATAACATAAAGCATAGCATTCATGATCTTTAATTTTAATTTTAATAGTAGATTCCCACTCATCATAAAGTTTTCTAGGGATAGAAACTTCTAATTCAAGCTTTTAATTATAAGATTGCATTAAAGCATCAACGATGTGTTTGGTAAAAGCTTTATTTTGACTATAAGCATGAGGATAATTTAGCACGGATTGCAACAAAGAAATACAATCTATCAAAGAGCAATTATCATAACTAAATTCCTTGAAATCCAAAATAGTGGGTTCATTGATATGTAATGTTTTGACCTCTTCAATCCCACTTTTACCAATTTTTGCATCAAGATCTAAAAACTCCGAATCATTGGGACGCCTTTTAGCTAAAGTTGACTCATCTCCAGTCCCATCATTATCAAGATTCATATTGCAAAACAAAGATTTAATAGGAGACACATCAATCACTTTTAGATCTTCATCCTTATTATCGTGAAACTCTTCCGGTTTGGCGGCCATTTTATTAATAAGGTGGCCTGCTTATCCAAAATTTGGGCTATTAATTTTTCAAGATGAGCAAACTGAGATTTCAAACCATAAAATTCCATAGACATATCATCGAGCTCTTTATTCATGTAATCCATAAAACCATTTTTCTCTTTAAGCTCATTTCTAAATAAATTATTATGCTCTAATTGCAAGGACATAAAACTTCTAATGTTGTTTTCGATTTCTTCCAACCTTCTATGGTGAATATCAATACTTTTTCGGAGAGACATAGTGACAACCAGTCCAACACATAAGCAAACAAGAGGCAAGCGAAAAGAAGACGAACAAAGAAAGGGGGGACGGAAAAGAGGGCGAATAAAACGGCAAGGGTGAAGTGGGGGAGAGGAAAACAAGAGGCAAATGGCGAATAATGTAATGCGAGGGATAAGAGTTTGTGATGCGTACTTGGTATGTCTTGACTTGTGCGTAGATCTCCCCGGCAATGGTGCCAGAAATGGCTTGTTGACGGGAGATCAAAACTTGATTTGACTTGGTGCAACCTCCCTGGCAACGGCGCCAGAAATCCTTCTTGCTACCTCTTGAGCATGCGTTGGTTTCCCTTGAAGAGGAAAGGGTGATGCAGAAAAGTAGCATAAGTATTTCCCTCAGTTTTTGAGAACCAAGGTATCAATCCAGTAGGAGATTACACGCAAGTCCCTTGTACCTGCACAAACAAACAAGAACCTCGCAACCAACGCGTTAAAGGGGTTGTCAATCCCTTCATGGTCACTTACGAAAGTGAGATCTGATAGAGATAATAAGATAAATATTTTTGGTATTTTTGTTGTATAGATTGGAAAATAAAGATAGCAAAATAAACTGAGACAGAAATGGCTAGTTGTTGGGAGATTAATATAATCAAAAATAGACCCCAGGGCCATAGGTTTCACCAGTGGCTTCTCTCAAGATAGCAAATTCTATGGTGGGTGAACAAATTACTGTTGAGCAATTGATAGAAAAGCGAATAATTACAAGAATATCTAGGCATGATCATGTACATAGGCATCACGTCCGCGACAAGTAGACCGAAACGATTTTGCATCTACTACTATTACTCCACACATCGACCGCTATCCAGCATGCATCTAGAGTATTATGTTCATAAGAACAGAGGAACACATTAGGCAAGATGACATGATGTAGAGGGATAAACTCAAGCAATATGATATAATCCCCATCTTTTTATCCTCGATGGCAACAATGCAATACATGCCTTGCTGCCCCTGCTGTCATTGGGAAAGGACACCACAAGATTGAACCCAAAGCTAAGCACTTCTCCCATTGCAAGAAAGATTAGTCTAGTAGTCCAAACCAAACTGATAATTCAAAGAGACTTGCAAAGATATTAAATCATGCATAAAAGATTTCAGAGAAGAATCAAATATTGTTCATAGATAATCTTGATCATAAACCCACAATTCATCGGATCTCGACAAACACACCACAAAAACAATTGCATCGAATATATCTCCAAGAGAATCGAGGAGAACTTTGTATTGAGATCCAAAGAGAGAGAAGAAGCCATCTAGCTAACAACTATGGACCCGAAGGTCTGTGGTAAACTACTCACACATCATTGGAGAGGCTATGGTGTTGATGTAGAAGCCCTCCGTGATCGATTTCCCCTCCGGCGGAGCGCCGAAAAAGGCCCCAAGATGGGATCTCACGGGTACAGAAGGTTGCGGCGGTAGAAATAGGGTTTCATGGTGCTCCTGGACGTTTTCAGGGTATATATAGGAGGAAGATGTACATCGGTGGAGTTGCGAGGGGCCCATGAGGGTGGGGGCGCGCCCTCCTACCTCGTGACCTCCTCGCTTCTTTCTTGACGTCCACTCGAAGTCTCCTAGATCACGTTTGTTCCAAAAATAACTCCCCCGAAGGTTTCATTCCGTTTGGATTCTGTTTGATATTCCTTTTCTGTGAAACGAGTAAAGAGACTTGCCGGTAACGAGATTGAACTAGGTATTGAGATACCGACGATCGAGTCTCGGGCAAGTAACATACCGATGAGAAAGGGAACAACATATGTTGTTATGCGGTTTGACCGATAAAGATCTTCGTAGAATATGTAGGAGCCAATATGAGCATCTAGGTTCCGCTATTGGTTATTGACCGGATACATGTCTCGGTCATGTCTACATAGTTCTCGACCCCGTAGGGTCCGCATGCTTAAAGTTAGATGACGATCGGTATTATGAGTTTTGTGTTTTGATGTACCGAAGGTAGTTCGGAGTCCCGGATATGATCGCGGACATGACGAGGAGTCTCGAAATGGTCGAGACATAAAGATTGATATATTGGAAGCCTATATTTGGATATCAGAAGTGTTTCGGGTGAAATCGGGATTTTACCGGAGTACCGGAGGTTACCGGAACCCCCCGGGGAAGTAATGGGCCTATTGGGCCTTAGTGGAGAATAGAGAGGGCAGCCAAGAGGTGGCGCATGACCCCCCTTGCCCCAGTCTGAATTGGACAAGGGAAGGGGGCGGCAACCCCCCTCTCCTTCCTTCTCTCCACCTCCTCCTTCCCCCCTTCTCCTACTCCTACTAGGAAAGGAGGAGTCCTAGTAGGACTCCCCCCTTGGCGCGCCCTCCCTGGCCGGCCGCCTCTCCCCCCTTTCTCCTTTATATACGGGGGCAGGGGGCACCTCTAGACACAAGTGGATCTATTGATCTATTCCAGCATGAATCACATAGTAGATATGATCAACATAATGATGTTCACCATTGAAATTACTCCATCTCACGTGATGATCGAACATGGTTTAGTTGATTTGGATCACGTGATCACTTAGATGATTAGAGGGATGTCTATCTAAGTGGGAGTTCTTAAATAATATGATTAATTGAACTTAAATTTATCATGAACTTAGTACCTGATAGTATATTGCTTGTCTATGTTGTTGTAGATAGATGGCCCGTGCTGTTGTTCCATTGAATTTAAATGCATTCCTTGAGAAAGCAAAGTTGAAAGATGATGGTAGCAATTACACGGACTGGGTCCGTAACTTGAGGATTATCCTCATTGCTGCACAGAAGAATTACGTCCTGGAAGCACCGCTAGGTCCCAGACCTGCTGCAGGAGCAACACCAGATGTTATGAACGTTTGGCAGAGCAAAGCTGTTGACTACTCGATAGTTCAATGTGCCATGCTTTACGGCTTAGAACCAGGACTTCAAAGACGTTTTTAACGTCATGGAGCATATGAGATGTTCCAGGAGTTGAAGTTAATATTTCAAGCAAATGCTCGAATTGAGAGATATGAAGTCTCCAATAAGTTCTACAACTGTAAGATGGAGGAGAATAGTTCTGCCAGTGAACATATATACTCAAAATGTCTGGGTATAACAATCACTTAATTCAACTGGGAGTTAATCTTCCAGATGATAGTGTCATTGACAGAATTCTTCAATCACTGCCACCAAGCTACAAGAGCTTTGTGATGAACTATCATATGCAAGGGATGAATAAGACAATTCCCAAGCTCTTCGCAATGCTAAAGGCTGCGGAGGTAGAAATCAAGAAGGAGCATCAAGTGTTGATGGTCAACAAGACCACCAGTTTCAAGAAAAAAGGGCAAAGGGAAGAAGAAGGGGAACTTCAGAAAGAACAACAAACAAGTTGATGCTCAAGAGAAGAAACCCAAGTCTGGACCTAAGCCTGAGACTGAGTGCTTCTACTGCAAGCAGACTGGTCACTGGAAGCGGAACTGCCCCAAGTATTTGGCGGATAAGAATGATGGCAAGGTGAACAAAGGTATATGTGATATACATGTTATTGATGTGGACCTTACTAATGCTCACAGTAGTACCTGGGTATTTGATACTGGTTCTGTTGCTAATATTTGCAACTCGAAACAGGGACTACAGATTAAGAGAAGATTGACTAAGGACGAGGTGATGATGTGCGTGGGAAATGGTTCCAAAGTCGAAGTAATCGCAGTCGGCATGCTACCTCTACATCTACCTTCGGGATTAGTTTTAGATCTAAATAATTGTTATTTGGTGCCAGCGTTAATCATGAACATTATATCTGGATCTTGTTTAATGCGAGATGGTTATTCATTTAAATCAGAGAATAATGGTTGTTCTATTTATATGTGTAATATCTTTTATGGTCATGCACCCTTGAAGAGTGGTCTATTTTTGTTGAATCTCGATAGTAGTGATACACATATTCATAATATTGAAGCCAAAAGATGCAGTGTTGATAATGATAGTGCAACTTATTTGTGGCACTGCCGTTTAGGTCATATTGGTATAAAACGCATGAAGAAACTCCATACTGATGGACTTTTGGAATCACTTGATTATGAATCACTTGGTACTTGCGAACCATGCCTCATGGGCAAGATGACTAAAACGCCATTCTCTGGTACAATGGAGAGAGCAACAGATTTGTTAGAGATCATACATACTGATGTATGTGGTCTGATGAATGTTGAGGCTCGCGGCGGGTATCGTTATTTTCTCACCTTCGCAGATGATTTGAGCAGATATGGGTATATCTACTTAATGAAACATAAGTCTGAAACATTTGAAAAGTTCAAAGAATTTCAGAGTGAAGTGGAAAATCATCGGAACAAGAAAATAAAGTTTCTACGATCTGATCATGGAGGAGAATATTTGAGTTACGAGTTTGGTCTACATTTGAAAAAATGCGGAATTGTTTCGCAACTCACGCCACCCGGAACACCACAGTGTAATGGTGTGTCCGAACGTCGTAATCGTACTTTACTAGATATGGTGCGATCTATGATGTCTCTTACTGATTTACCGCTATCATTTTGGGGATATGCTTTAGAGACTGCCGCATTCACGTTAAATAGGGCACCATCGAAATCCGTTGAGACACTGCCTTATGAACTGTAGTTTGGCAAGAAACCAAAGTTGTCGTTCCTTAAAGTTTGGGGCTGCGATGCTTATGTGAAAAAGCTTCAACCTGATAAGCTCGAATCCAAATCAGAGAAATGTGTCTTCATAGGATACCCAAAGGAAACTGTTGGGTACACCTTCTATCACAGACCTGAAGGCAAGATTTTTGTTGCTAAATTTGGATCCTTTCTAGAGAAGGAGTTTCTCTCGAAAGAAGTGAGTGGGAGGAAAGTAGAACTTGATGAGGTAACTATACCTGCTCCCTTATTGGAAAGTAGTTCATCACAAAAACCGGTTTCTATGACACCTACACCAATTAGTGAGGAAACTAATGATGATGATCATGAAGTTTCAGATCAAGTTACTACCGAACCTCGTAGGTAAACCAGAGTGAGATCCGCACCAGAGTGGTATGGTAATCCTGTTCTGGAGGTCATGTTACTAGACCATGACAAACCTACGAAGTATGAGGAAGCAATGGTGAGCCCAGATTCCGCAAAATGGCTTGAGGCCATGAAATCTTAGATGGGATCCATGTATGAGAACAAAGTGTGGACTTTGGTTGACTTGCCCGATGATCGGCAAGCCATCGAGAATAAATGGATTTTCAAGAAGAAGACAGACGCTGACGGTAATGTTACTGTCTACAAAGCTCGACTTGTTGCAAAAGGTTTTCGACAAGTTCAAGGATTTGACTACGATGAGACCTTCTCACCCGTAGCAATGCTTAAGTCCGTCCGAATCATGTTAGCAATTGCCGCATTTTATGATTATGAAATTTGGCAAATGGATGTAAAGACTTCCTTCCTGAATGGATTTCTGGAAGAAGAGTTGTATATGATGCAACCTGAAGGTTTTGTCGATCCAAAGAGAGCTAACAAAGTGTGCAAGCTCCAGCGATCCATTTATGGACTGGTGCAAGCATCTCGGAGTTGGAATAAACGTTTTGATAGTGTGATCAAAGCATATGGTTTTATACAGACTTTTGGAGAAGCCTGTATTTACAAGAAAGTGAGTGGGAGCTCTGTAGCATTTCTAATATTATATGTGGATGACATATTGTTGATTGGAAATGATATTGATTTTCTGGATAGCATAAAAGGATACCTGAATAAGATTTTTTTCAATGAAAGACCTCGGTGAAGGTGCTTACATTTTGGGCATCTAGATCTATAGAGATAGATCAAGACGCTTAATTGGACTTTCACAAAGCACATACCTTGACAAAGTTTTGAAGAAGTTCAAAATGGATCAGGCAAAGAAAGGATTCTTGTCTGTGTTACAAGGTGTGAAATTGAGTAAGACTCAATGCCCGACCGCTACAGAAGATAGAGAGAAAATGAAATATGTTCCCTATGCTTCAGCCATAGGCTCTATCATGTATGCAATGCTGTGTACCAGACCTGATGTGTGCCTTGCTACCAGTTTAGCAGGGAGGTACCAAAGTAATCCAGGAGTGGATCACTGGACAGCGGTCAAGAACATCCTGAAATACCTGAAAAGGACTAAGGATATGCTTCTCGTTTATGGAGGTGACAAAGAGCTCATCGTAAATGGTTACGTTGATGCAAGCTTTGACACCGATCCGGACGATTCTAAATCGCAAACCGAATACGTGTTTATATTAAATGGTGGAGCTGTCAGTTGGAGAAGTTCTAAACAAAGCATTGTGGTCGGATCTACATGTGAAGCAGAGTACATAGCTGCTTCGAAAGCAGCAAATGAAGGAGTCTGGATGAAGGAGTTCATATCCGATCTAGGTGTCATACCTAGTGCATCGGGTCCAATGAAAATCTTTTGTGACAATACTGGTGCAATTGCCTTGGCAAAGGAATCCAGATTTCACAAGAGAACCAAGCACATCAAGAGACGCTTCAACTCCATCCGGGATCAAGTCCAGGTGGGAGACATAGAGATTTGCAAGATACATATGGCTCTGAATGTTGCAGACCCATTGACTAAGCCTCTTCCACGAGAAAAACATGATCAACACCAAGGCTCGATGGGTGTGAGAATCATTATTGTGTAATCTAGATTATTGACTCTAGTGCAAGTGGGATACTGAAGGAAATATGCCCTAGAGGCAATAATAAAGTTATTATTTATTTCCTCATATCATGATAAATGTTTATTATTCATGATAGAATTGTATTAACTGGAAACATAATACTTGTGTGAATAGATAGACAAACAGAGTGTCACTAGTATGCCTCTACTTGACTAGCTCGTTGATAAAAGATGGTTATGTTTCCTAGCCATAGACATGAGTTGTCATTTGATTAATGGGATCACATCATTAGGAGAATGATGTGATTGACTTGACCCATTCTGTTAGCTTAGCACTTGATCGTTTAGTATTCTGCTATTGCTTTCTTCATGACTTATACATGTTCCTATGACTATGAGATTATGCAACTCCCGTTTACTGGAGGAACACTTTGTGTGCTACCAAACGTCATAACGTAACTGGGTCATTATAATGGTGCTCTACAGGTGTCTCCAAAGGTACTTGTTAGGTTGGCGTATTTCGAGATTAGGATTTGTCAGTCCGATTGTCGGAGAGGTATCTCTCGGCCCACTCAGTAATGCACATCACTATAAGCCTTGCAAGCATTGTAACTAATGAGTTAGTTGCGAGATGATGTATTATAGAACGAGTAAAGAGACTTGCCGGTAACGAGATTGAACTAGGTATTGAGATACCGACGATTGAATCTCGGGCAAGTAACATACCGATGAGAAAGGGAACAACGTATGTTGTTATGAGGTTTGCCCGATAAAGATCTTCGTAGAATATGTAGGAGCCAATATGAGCATCCAGGTTCCGCTATTGTTTATTGACCGGAGACATGTCTCGGTCATGTGTACATAGTTCTCCAACCCGTAGGGTCCGCACGCTTAAAGCTAGATGACGATCGGTATTATGAGTTGTGTGTTTTGATGTACCGAAGGTAGTTCGGAGTCTCGGAGATGATCACAGACATGACGAGGAGTCTCTAAATGGTCGAGACGTAAAGATTGATATATTGGAAGCCTATATTTGGATATCGAAAGTGTTTCGGGTGAAATCGGGATTTTACCGGAGTACCGGGGGTTACCGGAAACCCCCGGGGAAGTCCTACGTAGCGGTGCTTAGGCGAAGCCCTACGTTGGTAGCAACATCATCACCGTCACCACACCGTCTTGCTGACATAACTCTCCCGTGAAGCTCTGCTGCATCGGAGTTTGCGGGACGTCATTGAGCTGAACATGTGCTAAACTCGGAGGTGCCGTACATTCGGTACTTGGATCGGTCGGATCGTGAAGACGTACAACTACATCAACCGCGTTGCGCTAAGCGCTTCCACTTTTGGTCTACGAGGGTACGTGGACGATACTCTCCCCTCTCGTTGCTATGCATCACCATGATCCTGTGTGTGCATAGGAAAATTTTGAAATTACTATGTTCCCCAACAATCTATATCAAGAACAATGAAATCTACGGGCACATAATTCCTATTTGCAACAATAAGAACATCATTAATCCTTCCCACAGGTTTCTTAATGGTGTAATCCGCAAGATGCAAATTTAAAGAACAAACATCAAATTCACGGAAACCTAACACATCACACAAAGTTTTTGGAATCGTGAAAACACTAGCACCCAAATCACATAAAGCATAACATTCATGATCTTTAATTTTAATTTTAATAGTAGGTTCCTACTCATCATAAAGTTTTCTAGGGATAGAAACTTCTAATTCAAGCTTTTCTTCATAAGATTGCATTAAAGCATCAACGATGTGTTTGGTAAAAGCTTTATTTTGACTATAAGCATGAGGAGAATTTAGCACAGATTGCAACAAAGAAATACAATCTATCAAAGAGCAATTATCATAATTAAATTCCTTGAAATCCAAAATAGTGGGTTCATTGATATGTAAAGTTTTGACCTCTCCAATCCCACTTTTACCAATTTTTGCATCAAGATCTAAAAACTCCGAATCATTGGGACGCCTTTTAGCTAAAGTTGACTCATCTCCAGTCCCATCATTATCGAGATTCATATTGCAAAACAAAGATTTAATAGGAGATAAATCAATCACTTTTGGATCTTCATCCTTATTATCGTGAAACTCTTCCGGTTTGGTGGCCATCTTATTAACTAAGGTGGCCTGCTTATCCGAAATTTGGGCTATTAATTTTTCAAGATGAGCAAACTGAGATTTCAAACCATAAAATTCCTTAGACATATCATCGAGCTCTTTATTCATGTAATCCATAAAACCCTTTTGCTCTTTAAGCTCATTTTTGAAGAAATTATTATGCTCAAATTGCAAGGACATAAAACTTCTAACGTTGTTTTTGATTTCTTCCAAGCTTCTCTGGTGAATATCAATACTTTTTGGGAGAGACATCATGACAACCAGTCCAACACACAAGCAAACAAGAGGCAAGCTAAAAAAAGGCGAACAAAGAAAGGGGGAACGGAAAAGAGGGCGAATAAAATGGCAAGGGTGAAGTGGGGGAGAGGAAAACGAGAGGCAAATGGCAAATAATGTAATGCGAGGGATAAGAGTTTGTGATGGGTACTTGGTATGTCTTGACTTGTGCGTAGATCTCCCCGGCAACGACGCCAAAAATGGCTTGTTGACGGGAGATCAAAACTTGACTTGACTTGGTGCAACCTCCCCGGCAACGGCGCCAGAAATCCTTCTTTCTACCTCTTGAGCATGCGTTGGTTTTCCCTTGAAGAGGAAAGGGTGATGCAACAAAGTAGCGTAAGTATTTCTCTCAGTTTTTGAGAATCAAGGTATCAATCCAGTAGGAGATTACACGCAAGTCCCTTGTACCTGCACAAACAAACAAGAACCTTGCAACCAACGTGATAAAGGGGTTGTCAATCCCTTCATGGTCACTTACGAAAGTGAGATCTGATAGAGATAATAAGATAAATATTTTTGGTATTTTTGTTGTATTGATTGGAAAATAAAGATAGCAAAATAAACAGCGACAGAAATGGCTAGTTGTTGGGAGATTAATATAATGAAAAATAGACCCGGGGGCCATAGGTTTCACTAGTGGCTTCTCTCAAGATAGCAAATTCTACAGTGGGTGAACAAATTACTGTCGAGCAATTGATAGAAAAGAGAATAATTACGAGAATATCTAGGCATGATCATGTATATAGGCATCACGTCCGCGACAAGTAGACCAAAACGATTCTAAATCTACTACTATTACTCCACACATCGACCACTATCCAGCATGCATCTAGAGTATTAAGTTCATAAGAACAGAGTAACGCATTAGGCAAGATGACATGATGTAGAGGGATAAACATGTGACGCCCCGAGACCGATGCGCCAGGTGTCTTCCAGTTATTCGGTGTTGTTTCCTTGCCTTTTGCTTGCGTGTTGCATTTCATCATGTCATCATATCCATTGCATCATCATGTTTTCAAAACTTTCATCCGTCCGGGTCTCCCCGTTCTTTTCGTTGCCCGTTCTGAGCCCAGACACACTCGCACGCGCCCACGGCACGTCCGAAATAGTATTTTATAAGTGGCCAGGAAATGTTCTCGGAATGGGATGAAAGTTGGCGTGCGATGTTGTTTTGTTGTAGGTAGACCGTGTGCCAAGTTTCGTCACATTCGGAGTGCGTTTGAGGCCCCAACGGATAACTATAGCGGCAGTATAGCCGGTTTAACGTCGGACGTTTTCGGTCTCCGGAAACAGTCGTCAGGTCTCTCTCTTCTCTTCTCTCAGCCCAAGGCTTTCCGCATAGCCCACTACCACTCACCGTCAGGCCCAAGTTAACCTCTCTCATCAGCCCGCGGCCCTCCTCACGCGCGCGTCCAAAATCTGCCCCGGACCCGACCCGGGCAGTTGTCACCGCTGGATTCAGATCATCCCCTAACATCTAAAAAACATCTCTATTTTGTTAATTGTACTTCCTAACCTATATTTCTCTCGACCGCCCGATAACGATCGGATGGACCAAATAGCTCCTAAACTTAATCCCACCGCTATATATAATGGGCAACCCTAGAAATTAGGGATCCTGTTGCTTCCTTCCATCCATCCAATCCCTCACCCGCCGCCACCACTCTCTCCCTTGGGATCCTCCCAGATCCCCTCCTCATATCCTCCCGCAGCAACCACCAATCCACCTCGTCTTCGGCGCTGGGCCAACCAGTGGCCGAGCCCGAGCTCCACTCGATCCCTCTCCTTCCCGACGACATGGACATGCCGCCGCCGCCTGTAGCTTCCATGCCCGCCGACCACGACCAGCTCCGCTAGGCCGGCCTCGCCCCATGCCTTCCCTCCTTCCTTTTCTTTCTCCCTCTCTCTTTTCTTACCTCTCTCCTCGTCATAACAGGAGCAGCCATGGCGCCCGAGCACATCGAGTTCGTCAGCCTATCAGATGGATTCAGCTCGCGCCCCTCTCTCTAGACCTGCAGGAAACATGGAGCCCGAAGCCATGGCCGCGCCTCCCATTTTCCTCGACCCTGGCGTTGCCAAGTTCCTCGTCGCCGGACGCCGATGCCCCGCCTCAAGCCACTGCCGCCGGTCACCGAGCCCACCCTGACCTCGACCTGGACCGCTCCAGCGACCACGCCCGTTGACGCTGTCGCTCCGCGAGTCGCTGGACCTCGCCAGATTTCACTGTCAGGTCCATGCCGCCCTTGCCTCCACTCCGTCAGCACGCGCCACCGGAGCCCCGATTTGCTACAGCCCCAAGCGCCTCACCCGTGCACCCGCCCTGATGGCCTCCTCTACCCCGAGATCTTCTCCCATGGATCCCTCCTTCTCCCCGCGTCGAGCACCAGCGCTCCAGGACCGGCGTTCTGCTGTTCGTCCTCGTCGGCTCTCGCAACACCGGCGCTGCCGGCAGCCGCGCCGCTTGATCCACCTCACCGACGACAGCACTAGCAGGTCCCGCCGACCTTCCCCTGCTCCTTTTCCCTCTCCATCTCCCTTCTCCTCTCCTGTATCCCCTTCAGTCCTCTCGTGTTCCTCCGCAGGTCCCCGCCATGGATGCAGGAGCATGAGCTCCCTCCTCCTCGTTGCACGCATCGCCTGTCGGAGTCGCCCCGGTCGCCGCCTCGCCAGGCTTCGTCGGCCGGTGACCTTCGCGTTGAGGTGCCGGAGTTCACGCCCCCTGCACCTACATCGCGCCTCTGCCGTCCTCTGCATCGAAGCAGTTACAGAGGAGGACGAGCGCCTCGAACCCCCTTGTATCGCTCGCTTTGACCGCGCCAGCGCGTGGGCCGCGCCAGGCCCAGCGCCCCTTCCGGCATGCGGCTTCCTCCTCCACCCACCGGGCCAGGCCCACTGGGTGAGAACCCCCCTGTGCACTGTTGGTCCAACAGATTCGGCCCGTATAACTTTTTTTCTCTGGACGAATTTAATCATTTATCCAGACTGCAGTTTTGCAGAAAAACCCCCATTCTTCATGCATATCATAAATCACAAACTGTGCATCGCATGTAAAAACTTCATACATGTAAAATGACTAGAATTTTATCTAGCTTCATAATATGCAAATTTCATGCAAGTTAAAAATGTTTGAAATGCTGTTTGTTTATTTTTTCTTAAATAACTTGCTAAAATGGTATACTTCATAACTAAATAAATGTAGCTCCAAACTTAATAAACTTTATATGTAAATGGGGTGGAAAAGTGCATAGTTTAACATGGTGGCATTCCTTTGCATGTTTAATAACTCTAAAATTGTGTATAGGGCAGAACAGTACCAACTTTAAAATATGCCCATGAGGTTTTTCCGGACTTGTTGTTTGTTGTTCCAGCCTCATTTAAACTTGCCTAGTTAAGTAGTTTTATTATGCTTCACCCCTTGCCATGCTAACCAACATTTAACTTTGTTGAGTACTTAAACGGGAGAGAACTAAATAATTGTGGTGGTGTTTCGTCAATATGCAACACGTTGCATATTGAGCTCCACTTAACTTGTAGTTTTGTTTGTGCACTTTGCCATGCCATGCATATTTAAACCGGACATGCATCATCCTTGGTTGTGCATCATGCCATGCTTGTGATGGTTGTTTACCATGTTGTTTGCTTCTTTCCAGTGTTGCTTCTTCGGGTTGGTTCTGATAACGTCGCGTTTGTGAGGATTCGTTCAACTTCGTCCGCTTGTCTACTTCATCGACTCGTTCTTCTTCCTTGCGGGATCTCAGGCAAGATGACCATACCCTCAAAATCACTTCTATCTTTGCTTGCTAGTTGTTCGCTCTATTGATATGCCGCGATACCTACCACTTGCTATATCATGCCTCCCATATTGCCATGTCGAGCCTCTAACCCATCTTCCTAGCAAACCGTTGTTTGGCTGTGTTACCGCTTTTGCTCAGCCCCTCTTATAGCGTTGCTAGTTGCAGGTGAAGTTGAAGTTTGTTCCATGTTGGAACATGGATACGTTGGGATACCACAATATCTATTATGTTAAATTAATGCATCTATATACTTGGTAAAGGGTGGAAGGCTCGACCTTGTGCCTAGTGTTTTTTTCCACTCTTGCCGCTCTAGTTTCCGTCATACCAGTGTTATGTTCCTTGATTTTGCGTTCCTTACGTGGTTGAGTGTTATGGGAACCCCTTGACACTTCGCTTTGAATAAAACTCCTCCAGCAAGGCCCAACCTTGGTTTTACATTTTCCTAACAACCTATAACCTTCCCTTGGGTTTTCGCGAGCCCGAGGGTCATCTTTATTTTAACCCCCCGGGCCAGTGCTTCTCTAAGTGTTGGTCCGAGCTGGGCGATGTCCGGCGCCCCCTGGGAAACCAGGGTCTATGCCAACCCAACGTCTTGCCCATCCGGTGTGCCCTAAGAACGAGATATGTGTAGCTCCTATCGAGATTTGTTGGCACATTCGGGTGGCTTTGCTGGTCTTGTTTTACCATTGTCGAAATGTCTTGTAACCAGGATTCCGAGACTGACTGGGTCTTCTCGGGAGAAGGAATATCCTTCATTGACCGTGAGAGCTTGTGATGGGCTAAGTTGGGACACCCCTGCAGGGTTTGAACTTATGAAAGCCGTGCCCGCGGTTATGGGCAGATGAGAATTTGTTAATATCCGGTTGTAGAGAACTTGACACTTAACTTAATTAAAATGAATCAACCGCGTGTGTAGCCATGATGGTCTCTTTCCGGCAGAGTCCGGGAATTGAACACGGTTCTTGTGTTATGTTTGAACGTAAGTAGATTCAGGATCACTTCTTGATCACTTCTAGCTTCTCGACCGTTGCGCTGCTTCTCTTCTCGCTCTTATTTGCGTATGTTAGCCACCATATATGCTTAGTGCTTGCTGCAGCTCCACCTCACTACCCTTTCCTACCCATAAGCTTAAATAGTCTTGATCTCGCGGGTGTGAGATTGTTGAGTCCTCGTGACTCACAGATACTTCCAAACAGTTACAGGTGCCAATGATACCAGTGCAGGTGACGCAACCCAGCTCAAGTGGGAGCTTGATTAAGATCTTGACCGTTGTCTTGTTTCGTTTCCTGTTGATCAGTAGTGGAGCCCAGTCAGGACGATTGGGGATCTAGCATTTGGGGTGTCTTCTTTTATTTTGGTTCTGTAGTCGGACCTTGATTGTATTCTGGATGATGTATGTTTAACTTGTATTTGTGTGAAGTGGCGATTGTAAGCCAATTCTTTATCCCTTTCTTATTCAGTACATGGGATGTGTGAAGATTACCCCTGTTGCGACATGCCTACCATGCGACTATGCCTCTAAGTCGTGCCTTGACACGTGGGAGATATTGCCGCATTGTGGGTGTTATAAAACTCAAACAATATGATATAATCCCCATCTTTTTATCCTCGATGGCAACAATACAATACGTGCCTTGCTGCCCCTGCTGTCACTAGGAAAGGACACCGCAAGATCGAACCCAAAGCTAAGCACTTCTCCCATTGCAAGAAAGATTAATCTAGTAGGCCAAACCAAAACGATAATTCGAAGAGACTTGCAAAGATATTAAATCATGCATAAAAGATTTCAGAGAAGAATCAAATATTGTTCATAGATAATCTTGATCATAAACCCACAATTCATCGGATCTCGACAAACACACTGCAAAAAGAATTGCATCGAATAGATCTCCAAGAGAATCGAGGAGAACTTTGTATTGAGATCGAAAGAGAGAGAAGAAGCCATCTAGCTAATAACTATGGACCCGAAGGTCTGTGGTAAACTACTCACACATCATTGGAGAGGCTATGGTGTTGATGTAGAAGCCCTCTGTGATTGATTTCCCCTCCGGCGGAGCACCGGAAAAGGCCCCAAGATGGCATCTCACGGGTACAGAAGGTTGCGGCGGTAGAAATAGGGTTTCGTGGTGCTCTTGGATGTTTTTAGGTTATATGGGTATATACAGGGGGAAGAAGTACGTCGGTGGAGCTGTGAGGGGCCCACGAGGGTGGGTGCACGCCTGCCCCCCTGGGCGCGCCCTCCTGCCTCATGGCC
The DNA here is from genome assembly GCF_018294505.1 of Triticum aestivum. NCBI lineage: Eukaryota > Viridiplantae > Streptophyta > Magnoliopsida > Poales > Poaceae > Triticum > Triticum aestivum. The sequence goes on from NC_057806.1 coordinate 212,284,050, forward strand.
TCCTCGCTTCTTTCTTGACGTCCACTCCAAGTCTCCTAGATCACGTTTGTTCCAAAAATAACTCTCCCGAAGGTTTCATTCAGTTTGGATTCCGTTTGATATTCCTTTTCTGCGAAACACTGGAATAGGCAAAAAAACAATTTGCACTGGGCCTTTTGTTTGTAGATTAGTCCCAAAAATAATATAAAAAGGTATATTAAAGCCCATTAAACATCCAAAACAGATAATATATTAGCATGGAACAATCAAAAATTATAGATACGTTGGAGACGTAGTAAAGGGAGAACTACTGTGATTGTGTTTCTGGTTTACACGGACAAACACCTCAGTAGAGAAAGCCAAAAACTCACTGTCATGATGCGGTGAGAGCTGGTCAGCTATTTGGTGACTAAGTATAAATCTCTAGCGATTTTTTCTACATTATGCGATAGGCCGGCCTCCCCCCGGTCGGGCATTCACAGCACCCGAGTTCGGATAATCGAACAATACTAGGGGCTGTGCCCACTCTCCCATTATAAAACTCCTATGGCTAAGTGAGGGCGATAAAGCCGCATAGTCTGATTGCCTTGTTCGCTGCACTAACACCTCCTTCACGGACCAGTACATTGGGTCAAGTGTGTTTAAGTGTTTATCCCGAACACCCCCGTACTACCTACGTGGGGGCTGAAGCCGACGGTTGGCCAACTCTCAGATATCATAAACAACCGCATAGGAGGAGATATTTTAAAGTAAAATAAGCAATATATCATATATAAGCCTTGTCTCATGATACATGATTGGACAACATAAATGCATTCATTCAAAAATGATGTCCTTCGAACATTGGCCCTCTACAATGCGGGATCCTTTCAGGACATCATCGAAGTACTGCTCCGGTGTGCGATGCTCTTTTCCAGTGGGCGGTCCCTCGGTTGCAAGATTGACGTCGTCCATCTTCGCCCATTGCACCTTGACACGGGCGAAGGCCATTCGCGCACCTTCAATACAGGCCGACCGCTTCACGACATCAAGCCGAGGGCAGGCAATGACCAGCCGCTTGACAAGACCGAAGTAGCTACTGGGCATGGGTTCGGCAGGCCAAAGACGGATTATCAAATCCTTCATGGCCAATTCAGCCACCCCGTGCAGTTCGGTCCATTGCTTCAGCTTATCGCTGAGGGGCACAGGATGCTCTGGCGCAAGGTACTGCGACCAGGACAGCTTCTCCGTTGAGCTCGCCTCCTCGGCCTGGAAGAACTCCGTGGCATCAACAACACTCCAGGGCAGGTCCACAAACACTCCTGGAGAACTCCAAATCCAGGTTAAAAAGATATACCTTTTTCTTCAAAAATTTGCTCTGCATGTTAAAGGCCTTACCCACCGCAATTTGCCTTGCTTCTTGGATCTCCCGGACAGTGCTTTGGGCTTCGGCCCGAGCTTCCTGTGCACTTTGGAGCGCCTTGGCAAGTTCAGAATTTTTCTCCAAACTCTTGCGCTCTAAGGATTCACATTTGCCTATGGCATCCTTGAGCTCTTGCTGGACTTCCTCCACTCGCGGTTCATGTTTAAGGCGGGAGGGTCGTTCCTCCTCCGCCTCCTTCTTGGCCTCGGCCAGTGCACTCTTGAGGGCCTCGACCTCAGACGTGTTAGCTGCAAACATAATTATGAAACTCATTAAGATACTACATCATAGCTGACATCGTTTCAGACGTGCTTCGGTATTACATACCTTGCTTTTCTTCTAAATTCCGCCTTAGCTCGGATGCTTTGGCGGCATGGGTAGCTGATGCCTGTTTTGTAGCCTGTTGGTTTAAACAGATATGTATGTTAGTCTCCTGCATGAGTTGTTAGATCCACTGTTCGGTTTTTCTCTCCGAACACCGAACAGAGTCTCAGGGGCTACTATCTATACACAGACATTCTTTTATACAGCTAAAAAGACACTGTAAGGCACATACCTCAAAGCCTCTTAAAAGGCTAGTGTAGGCTTCTCTCAATCCGCCTTTCGCGGACCGAACCTTTTCAATCACCATACCCATAAGGGTACGATGTTCTTCCACAATGGTGGCGCTTTGAAGCACTCTCACCAAAGTGTCCGGCGCCTCCGCATTGACAGAGGTCACCGGTATAGTAGGCGCGCCCCCTTCTCGAGAAAAGGGTTGCTCCTCTGACTCCAGAACCGTGTGCGTTTCTGAAATGACATTTGGTTGGGGGCCAAACTAGACATGGCCCCCGTCTCTAGTCTCCATGGGGGTCGGTTCCCCCCATGTTCTTGGCAGCCTCCGGCACCTTTCCCTGTTCCGGAAGGGTCCTTTGGGACGACACCTTGGTGTTATCCACGGCAGTGGGGGAGGAAGATGGTGGAGGCGAATCGCTCTCCATATTGTTCGGACCCAGCGAATTCCCAGAAGAGGAGGATCGCTGGGGGAGGACCTTAATCGGACTGCATCATACAATTTAAATGCATTACAACTATAAGCCAGAAAAGCCGGACATATATATATATATACCTTTGAGTACTTACGATCCGGCCAGGGGCTTCAGCCTGGGGCGCCACTCGTCGGCGTCCGATTCGGAGCCATCCGTAAGGGACGTCATCCCTTTCTTGGATGCCTCCGACTCTAGATCGGCGGAGGCCGCCCTTTTCTTCTTCTCCCCCTTAGGGGGGGAGTCGCTCTCTTCCTCCTCCTCTTCCTCTTCGTTAGGGGAGGAGAGGGTTCCGGTGTCCTCGGACACTACGTCCGAAGCACCCTTACGGCGTAGTCCGCTCTTGGCCTCCTTGCCCCTCTACTTGGCTTTCTTTTCCGGCGCCTGGTATGGCGCTAGGACTAGCATCCTCATCAACAGAGGAATAGCTTCGTCTCCAGGCAGCGGAGCCGGACAGTGAATCCGTTCCGCTTTCTTTGTCCAGCCCTACAAAAGAAAATGGAGAGTTTAGTGTGCTCCTTGGGCTCGCAAAGTAATGTTATCAAGGAACTTACGGGGGTCGCAGCGTGGGTGTTGTCGTAGCCGAGATCTTCGGTTGTCTCCGGCCATCACTTTTGGTTCTTGAAGAGCAGCTTCCACATGTCTTCGTGCTTCATGCCGAAGAAACGCTGCAGGGTCCGGGGACCGGCCGGGTCGAACTTCCACATGGGCTCCTGACGCGCGTGACAGGGGAGTATCCGACGGAAGAGCATCACTTGAATCACGCTGGTGAGGCTGGTATTTTTGTCTACCATGCTCTTGATGCGCTTCTCCAACATCATTACCTCATCAGGCGTCGCCCAGTCCAGGCCCTTATTGAGCCAGGATGTCAGCCGCATTGGGGGCACGGACTTGAACTCCGTAGGAGCAGCCCATGTGGAGTTACAGGGCTCTATGACATAGAACCACCCCTGCTGCCATCCCTTCACGGTCTCCATGAAGGTGCCCTTGGGCCAAGTTACATTGGGTAGTTTGCTCACCATAGCGCCACCACAACCCGCGTGCTAGCCGTCCACCACCTTCGGCTTCACATTGAAGACCTTGACCATTGGCCGAAGTGGGGGGAAACGTGGAGGAATGTCTCGCATACGACGATAAATGCCGAAATGTTGAGGAAAGAATTTGGGGCTAGATCATGGAAATCTAGCCCGTAGTAAAACATGAGGCCACAGACGAAAGGATGGAGGGGAAACCCCAGTCCGCGGAGGAAATGAGGGATGAAAACTACCCTCTCATTAGGCTTTGGTGTGGGGATGATATGCTTTTTGGCTGGGAGCCGGTGGGCGATATCCTTGGCCAGATACCCCACCTCCCAGAGTTCCTTGATGTTTATCTCCATGATGGAGGAAGCTATCCACTTGCCCTGCGCTCCGAATCTAGACATGGCTGGAGTACTTTCTGGGAGTGGAGAGGGTTGAAGCTTGGGCGCTGGAGCTTGAGAGCGGATGGGCAGAGGAAGGAGAAGGCGTGGGGTAAAAAGGGGGAATCTTATCTCCTTATAAAGGCAGTGAATATCATGCATCCCCCACGAGCCATAAAGCTCGCCTATTTCCAAGGGGTCATGCGAAATGACACGATTGGGTTTCCCAAACCCGTATTGATGAGAATCCCATAATAAGGGGACACGATCTTTGCTTTGACAAGACGTGCCGTCGACGGTTGCGTCTCAAAACGCGAAACAGGAGGCCGTAAAACGGTTTGAAATAATAGAATGGCTGGATGTAACGTCTCACCAGTGAAATCTTTGGAGGAAAGAACTTATCTGTGTTCTAATTCAAAGGTATGACTGTTGTATAGAGCCGGATATAGTACTGACGATCAACTGCTTTGAAGAATTCGGAGGAGGAACCCGCCTTGCAATGTCGAAGACAATCTGCGCGCCAGATATATCGTCATTGAAGACTGGTTCAGGGGCTACTGAGGGAGTCCTGGATTATGGGGTCCTCGGGTGTTCGGACTACATGACGTGGGCCGGATAGATGGGCCATTGAGGGAGTCCTGGATTAGGGGGTCTCGGGACAGCCGGACTATATCCTTTGGCCGGACTGTTGGACTATGAAGATACAAGATTGAAGACTTTGTCCCGTGTCCGGATGGGACTTTCCTTGGCGTGGAAGGCAAGCTTGGCAATACGGATATGTGGATCTCCTCCCGTGTAACCGACTCTGTGCAACCCTAGCCCTCTCCAGTGTCTATATAAACCAGAGGGTTTAGTCCGTAGGACAACAGACAATCATACCATAGGCTAGCTTCTAGGGTTTAGCCTCTATGATCTCGTGGTAGATCAACTCTTGTAATACTCATATCATCAATATCAATCAAGCAGGACGTAGGGTATTACCTCCATCAAGAGGGCCCGAACCTGGGTAAACATCATGTCCCCTGCCTCCTGTTACCATCCACCTTAGACGCATAGTTCAGGACCCCCTACCCGAGATCCGCCGGTCTTGACACCGACATTGGTGCTTTCATTGAGAGTTCCACTGTGCCGTCACTGTAAGGCTCGATGGCCCCTTCGATCATCGGTAACGATGCAGTCCAGGGTGAGGTTTTCCTCCGCGGACATATCTTCATATTCGGCAGCTTTGCACTGTGGGCCACTTCGCTTGGCCATCTGGAGCAGATCGAGAGCTATGCCCCTGGCTATCAGATCAGGTTCGGAAACTTAAACTACACTGCCGACATCCGCGGAGACTTGATCTTCGACGGATTCGGGCCCATGTCAGGTGCGCTGCACAATCACGACGAGCATGACGTAACTTTGCCGTCGGACAGTGTTCGGGAGACCGCATCTGCAACTACTCCGACCTTCAATCCGGAGCAAATTGCGCCATCCGAGGACGGAGGGATAGACCCCGCCATGGAGGTCGCACTCTCAGTGGAGATGGAGCCGGATACTGACTTCACCCCTTACGAGAGCCGTGTTGCCGAACCACTGGATTCGTCTTCGGCCATGGACTCCGAGCCGCCTGCATCCGTGCCTATCAAATCTGATTGGGCGCCGATCATGGAGTTCACCTCCGCGGATATCTTTCAGCACTCGCCTTTCAGCGATGTGCTAAATTCATTAAGGTCTCTCTCCTTGTCAGGAGAACCTTGGCCGAACTATGTCCGGCTAGAATGGGATGCGGACGACGAAGAAATTCACTGCCCACCCACCACCCACTTAGTAGCCACTGTCGACGATTTAACCGACATGCTCAACTTCGACTCCAAAGACATCGACGGTATGGACGACGATGCAGGAGATGAACGGGAACCACCGCCCACAGGGCGCTGGACCGCCACCTCATCATATGATATATACATGGTGGACACCCCGAAAGAAGGCAATGGCGACGAGACAGCGGAGGATGACCCCTTCAAGAAGCAACCCAAGCACCAACGTCAGCGACGCCACTCTAAGTCCCGCCATAGCAAAAGTAGTGATACCGACACAAGAGACAATAACACTCCGGATAGTGCCGAAGACAACAACAGTCCCCTCCAGCATGATGTAGAGCGGGAGGGTGAACAAGCTAGCCCTCCAGAGCAGGCAACAAATGGAGAATCGGAGGCGGACAATTACATGCCTCTCTCCGAAGACGAGGTGAGCCTCGACGACAAAGAATTTATCGTGCCCGAGGGTCCCGTCGAGCAGGAGCGCTTCAAGCGCCAGCTTATGGCCATAGCACATAGCTTGAAGAAAAAGCAACAACAGCTTCAAGCTAATCAAGACTTGCTAGCAGACAAATGGACCGAAGTCCTTGCGGCCGAGGAATACAAACTCGAGCGCCCCTCCAAGAGTTACCCAAAGCGCAGGTTGCTACCTCACCTCGAGGAGGAAGCATTGAAACCTACATCACCAGTGTACGATGCGGCTGTTGGGGAACATTGCAGAAAATTAAAATTTTTCCCACGGTTTCACCAAGATCCATCTATGAGTTCATCTAAGCAACGAGTCAAGGGAGAGAGTTTGCATCTACATACCACTTGTAGATCGCGTGCGGAAGCTTGCAAGGTGATGATGTAGTCGTACTCGACGTGATTCGAATCACCGATGATCAAGTGCTGAACGGACAGCACCTCCGCGTTCAACACACGTACGGGACGGGAGACGTCTCCTCCTTCTTGATCCAGCAAGGGGGAAGGAGAGGTTGAGGAAGACAGCTTCACCGGCAGCACGACGGCGTGGTGATGGTGGAGAGGCAGTACTCCGACAGGGCTTCGCCAAGCGCACAACGGAGGAGGAGAGGTGTTGGGGAGGGGAGGGCTGCGCCTTGGAGGGTGGTGCGGCTGCCCTCCCC